>NW_009208496.1:0-273 GCF_000690835.1 Fulmarus glacialis
AATTATTTATAGCTTGGTGGGCCCACGACGCCTTAGGCCGTCAAGGAAGAGATGCAACATATAAATGGACTCGTGATCGAGGGGTGGACTTAACCATGGACACTATTGCACAGGTTATCCATGAATGTGAGGTGTGCGCTGCAATCAAACAAGCCAACGAGTAAAGCCTCTTTGGTATGGAGGACAATGGTTGGAATATAAATATGGGGAGGCTTGGCAGATTGATTATATCATGCTCCCACAAACCCGCCACAGGACACACTCTATCCTCAC
>NW_009208496.1:1023-5258 GCF_000690835.1 Fulmarus glacialis
CTTCAGGATGCAACGGCCCAACACCACACACCATCTCTCCTGCCCTGAAAGACTGTTATGACAGATGGAGCCCAAAGTCATGGACTAAATTAATTCAATGGACATTTTAGAGGGTAGTCCATAGACTAAGGGAATGATATCTGTGTGTGCATATATATATATGTATATATAAAAAGAAAGATAGTGGTGATTAATTGAAATGTATCAGGGGGGGCAAAAAAAGTGAGACCTAAGCATGATGTAAATGGTATAGAATAAGGGGTGGATACTGTCCTGGTTTCAGCTGGGATAGGGTTAAATTTCTTCCTAGTGCTGTGGTTTTGGAATTTCCTCCTAGTGCTGTGTTTTGGATTTAGTATGAGGAGAATGTTGATAACGCACTGACGTTTTCAGTTGTTGCCAAGTGCCCTCCTAGTCCAAGGGCAGCTCCCATGCCTACTGACTGAGCTACGTACACAAGGTGGGAGGGAACATAATCAGGACAGCCAGCCCAGCTGGCTAATGGAGTATTCCGTACCATGTGACATCATGCTCAGTATATGAATGCTAGGCATGATCCAGGAAGTACCGATCGCTACTTGGTTATCGGTCAGCGTGGGTGGTGAGCAATTGCATTGTGCCTCACTCATTTTGTATGTTTTATCATTATCATTATTATTTTCCCTTTTCTGTTCTATTAAACTGTCTTTATTTCAACCTATGAGTTTTTCTCACTCTTACCTTTTTGATTTTCTCCCCATCCCACTACGGGGGGTGAGGGGGAGTGAGTGAGTGGCTGCGTGGTATTTGGCTGCCTGCCAGGTTGAACCACAACAGAAGATAATCACAGGGGGATATAAATAGGAATACAGAAATTTCTGAAAATTAGTAAGTTATCAAATCTCCAAAACTATTAAATTTTCCGTTTCACTGGATTATAATTGTAATTTATAATTATAGTTCAATGTTATTAAATAGAGTAATCTAGGGAATCTTTTTTTTAATGGTACTTAGTAATGGAACTCTTGAATTCAATGTATTTTACTGAGAAAAAAGGGACTACATATGTGTCCAACATATAAAGCATAATCTATGTTTTAAAGGACATGAAAGGCAGCAGTAACTTTAATAAAAATAAATTATTTTCTGGAATTCTTATTTTTGCTAAGACTTCATTTCTTTCTTTGTTTAAAATAGCTCTACTACTCCCTCTCTACACAAAACAAGGACAACATGTTGTTCAAGTTATGGAGCTGTCATATGTTGAGTACTTGTGTTTATGAAGCACCATGTTATATTTATAGATATTTATGACCATTTTGTGCTATTTCCCTTTGCCACTCTCAAACCTTTCCTGGAAATAAAGCTTAGGGGTGATGTTTTGATGAGCGATAGAATTTTGATGCTGTGCTCACCTTTGATGACAGCAGATCTAAACTGAGATTAAAGGAATTACCTTATCTATCTCGTAGATTATGATGCTAATTATAAAAGTCCCCTTATTTATGGGAATTTATAATTGACTTTTTAACTAACTGTGTAAAGAGAAACTAGTTGTCACATTTTGTGCTTTGGCTTGCTTTAGTTTATTTCTTCGCAGGAATGACTTACTATGGCTGATATAAGTATTTATTGTTTTACCTTGGTCTCATCAGTATCATGCAGACCTTTGCATTTTATGCTATATATACACACCTAAACTTGGAATCCGGTGAGGACACCTGTAACCATTCACTCTAGAGCAGCTCCGTGATGAACCCTCAGTTTAACTCCTTCTCAAGAGACATTTATTTCTTGAAGAAAAGAAGTAGTAATTAATACATGATCACTCTTTCAATGTTATTAGTACAAGCATAGCTCTTCTGAAGAATAGTTAGGTGCTTCTTTGCTTTTCCTAACAAATCCTTCTGATTTTCCTAGTTGTTTTTATATTAGATGTGCTGAACAGTGGCAATATCTTGCCCTTAGAGGTGTTTGCTCTGTAACCTAAGTTCAATTACTGCAAATATATACAAGTTCCTTGATTACATCTCAGCAAAACCTATTAACTCCTATAGAATATCCAAGTACTCAATATTCTAAGGTGAAAAATGGAAAAGAGATAAAATTCCATGGTGATCTGAATCACATTATATATTAAAGAAGCAGCATTTTGTATTATGAAGCACAAGTGTGATTACACATTCTACTCCTGTTCATCTAAGAGAGTTCTTTGGGAAACACCATTTTCTTGATAATACTTTATTACTACTAACTGTAGTGCACCAACCATATTTCCTTTCATTGATTAAGAAGAACCCCAATAATTTAATTTTGTTCTCTGAATCACAGATATGCTGACATCTGTGTATTATCTATATTTGTTATTTTCTACACTTTGCTTATATTCCTTCTTCTCTTACTGCTCCTTCTCATTCCCTACATTAGCTATCACAATCTTGTTAAGATCCTTTGTTATAGGAATTCTCCACTACTCTCATTTTCCCCTTTGAGTAATTTCTATTTCTGTTATGCTTTATTATTTTTTTACCAGGAGGTTAGAGAACTGAACCCTGTATTTAAAAAAAAAAAACCGTTTAGAATAATAATTGATTAAATTTTCATGAGCCATGCTGTTTTTCAAGGTAAATTTGTAGATGTTCATAACCCCTCATTATGACATGAATTTGTATGAACACAAGGTAAAATGATTTACCTATCATCAGTTAATGAACTATTCATGACTATTATAAGATGGCCCTTCAGCACTGTTCTCATGGTTTTAGCAGTATAACTCACATTAACATTAATGTTATGAATATTGTGCTGCAAACATCTCCCTATTTGGACTTTTTTTGTGTTTGTAAAAATACATAGAATCATAGAATCATAGAATATTTCAAGTTGGAATGGACCCATAAGGATCATCAAGTCCAACTCCCTGCTCCTCACAGGACTACCTAAAACTAAACCATATGACTAAGAGTGTCATCCAGACGCTCCTTGAACTCTGACAGGCTTGGTGACGTGACCACTTCCCTGTGGAACCTGTTGCAGTGACCGACCACCCTCTCAGTGAAGAACCTTTTCCTAATGTCGAATCTGAACTTTCCTTGATGCAGCTTCATTCCATTTCCTCGTGTCCTGTCACTGGTCACCAGAGAGAGGAGATCAGCACCTCCACTGCCCTCCTTGGGGAAGTTGTAGACTGTGATGAGGTCACCCTCATCTTTCCCTCCTCCAAGCTGAACAAACCAAGTGACCTCAGCTACTCCTTGTAAATCTTGCCCTCGAGGCCCTTCAGCATCTTGGTCTCCCTCCTCTGGACACACTAACAGTTTGATGTCCTTATACTGAGTCACCCAAAAGTGCACACAGTACTTGAAGTGGGGCTGCACCAGTGCTGTGTAGAGAGGGACAATCACGTCGCTCAACCAGCTAGCTATATTGTGCTTGATGCACCCCAGGACACAGTTAGCCCTTTTGGCTGCCAGGGCATGCTGTTGACTCATACTCAACTTGCCATCAAACCAAACTCCCAGATCTCTTTCCGCGGGGCTGCTTTCCAGACTCCCATCCCCCTGTTTGTATGTATAACCAGAATTACCCCATTCCAAGTGGAGAATCCAGCACTTGTTCTTGTTAAATTTCATATGGTTGGTGATTGCCCAGCTCTCTAGTCTATCCAGACCTCTTTGTAAGGCCTCTCTACCCTCGAGGGAGTCCACAGCTCCTCCTAGTTTAGTTTTGTCGGCAAACTCAATGTACATTCATTTTCTGTGTCCAGATCATTTATAAAAACATTAAAGAGCACTGGCCTTAAAACTGAGCCCTGGGGAACCCCACTGGTGACTGGCTGACAACCTGATGTAAGCCCATTTCATAGAAACGTAGTTTCATAGAATAGGTTGGGTGGGAAGGGACCTTTAAAGGTCACCTAGTCCAACTCCCCTACCATGGGCGGGGTCATCTTCTACTAGATCAGGTTGCTCAGAGTCCCGTCCAACCTGACCTTGAATGTTTCCAGGGATGGGACATCTACAACCTCTCTGGGCAACCTGTTCCAGTGCTTCACCACTCTCGTTATAAAAAACTTCTTCCTTAGATCTAGTCTAAATTTATCGTCTTTTAGTTTAAAAACATTATCCCTTGTCCTATCACAACAGGCCTTACTAAAGAGTGTGTCCCTATCTCTCTCAATTGCCCCCTTTAAGTATAAAAAGGCTGCAATAAGGTCCTTCAGAGCCCTCTCTACTCCAGGCTGAATAACCCCAACT
>NW_009208497.1:0-4416 GCF_000690835.1 Fulmarus glacialis
ATGATTCTATGATTCTATGATTTCCCCACTCTCCCTTCTGTGCTGTCGTGATTCCACTAGTTCTTCGGTCACCCTTGAGTCTGCCAGGGCACAGGAGACCTGAACACCTAATGTGCTCAAGCAAGGGTTTTGGAAAAAAAAACAGAATAATTAAGGGGGAAAAAAAAATCTTTCTTGCCATTTTAATGTAACAGCAAAAGGAACAGGCTAAAGCTCTTTTCTTCGTCCTTTTTGAAGGTCGTGTTTACAGGAATTTATCTGTGATCTGAAATAAATAGCCTTTAAAACTGTCCCGCTTTGTATGTCTAGGTTACAGGGAACAAAACAGGCAAGGAGGGAGGACACGTGCTACCTATGCCACAAAACAAGGCTCCTGAATCTATCTTCAGTGGATTTTTTGTTTGAGTGGGTCCCCTGTTTTAGACAGAATAGCATGCTGATACCAGTGCTGAGTTTGGAGAAGATTTCTTTTGTAAAAGAAAGAAGAATAAACGTGAGCAGAGGAACTAGTGAAGCTTGGTTTCCTGTGGGTTTTGCTTCATGGTTGAATTCCTAGGTGTCTAATAAAGTGCAATCATTGCTTTTCCTTGATTAGGGTATCCCCATGGTTGTCTTCCAGATGACTTCTTTGGTGTCTCAGGGTTGACCAAACATTGCATTGTTCCCCACAGAGAAATATTAATATGTGATGGATATCTCCTGTACTCCAGCAATTCATGAAACCTATGAACTTATTTGTTTGAGAGCTTTAGCCACTCTGGAAGCAGTAGCCGCTTGCTAAAGTTAGGTGGGAGACAGGCACACACACTCGCACTGTAATTGCATAGTCTGATTTCGATGGTGGGGACACACACCATATCCTGCTCTTCTTTCAGCTGAGGCAGAAGGGTAATGCTTCTGCAGAGCGTGCACCGTGAAGAGCGAGCCTCATTGCCTGGGTACTAAGCTGTGCACAGGGACTGTGTTATAGCAGACTCCCAGTCCTCATGGTGGTACTAGGAGGGGATCAGCCAGGCTCCCACACAGGCTCCTTTTGTGTGGCAGGAGAAAAGCTATTAAATGGGCTGTGGGTCTGTGCACCTGCCATGAGTTAAATAATTAATTTGCTCTGACCATTTGCCGTTGGTGTGTTCTGCTTTTGATAATGTGATGATCGCTCGCATCGACTAATTGGACGTAATTCTGCAGAGAGACCCGTTGATTTCCAGTTCTACTTGCTTGTAAAAAAGCCACTTGGATCAGATAGTTGTGAGAAGTTTATTCCCCCCACAGACGGTACAGAGCGAGGGTGATGCAAGAATAAGTATCTTATCAGGATCCCAATATGTTCCTGATCTGCATACCATAGCTCATCTGCATGAGAGATCTTGGGCTTTCAAACTTTACAGGTGCTTGTGAGACAAGCCGTTATCTTTGTGCAGGAGAAGGTGAAACAGGCCCTGAGCAGATTCAGCCTGAGGCACAGATCAGGCAGAGCTGGTGGCACTTCTGGATGTGAAACATAAGTGGCTGAAGCTTTACAGGAAAATCTTTCCTGTTGTTGTCTCCGTTTGAAGCCTCAGCATCTGTAGGAAGAGGTTAACCTGAGGATGCCTACCAGCCAGAGGCTGATACAAAAGGTAGAGATGCAAGAAGATACTGTCCAAAAAATAATGCTGTGATGAGAAGCCCATCCTGCAGTCTCCTGTCTTTCAACAGTCTACAAGTGTTATCTTTGGGTCTTGCTCCCTTATTTTTCTTTCATAGGAGTCCAGGACATATAGAGATCCCCTGTTCTTGTTAACTGCTGAGAAGAGCTTCCCTCTCCCTCCTTCTGCTCAAGAGTCTCTTCAGGTTGATGTGAATTGCTGATATTTCCATTATTCTGTACTTCCCTCAATCTGCTGAGCAGAGAGCAACCAGCAGAGTATCTGCTGCTGTTTCTGGGCTTGCCTCTCTTGGAGTCTCAGCCAGTTAAACTCCAGAGCCTACCTCCGCCGAGGGCATTCGTGAGAAGCAGCAACGCAAGTGAAATGCTTCAGGCTGGTCATTTTGCCATTTACCTACAGGGCAGTAAATGGCAGCTGGGAAGCTGGCAGCTTGCAGAGCCTTTTGCAATCGGATGCAGTGGTGAAACTGGGAAAACTGGAGCTGTCTGGAGACCTGGGGACAGCAGTGTGTCAGCTTGCTTGGCTCTCACTCAGAGGTTTCACCAGTAGAAGGCTGGAAGTGCTATAAATAAAATCCTGGATTCTGATGGAGTCGGTGATATTGATCCTGCACTGGAGACATCGTGGAAACTTCCTATTTACTAGTTTATTTCGTGACTTATTTTCTTTACTGTTTTGAGTGGGTTTTTTAATGCACTACTTTGTGTATCAAAGTGTGTGTGCCTTTGGGTTAATGATACGTGCACCAAAAGCATCTTCTCCTTATTTTAATGTGAGATTTATTTCCTGAATGCTTATTTTTAAATGCCCACTGGCTCCTGCAAAGGATTTGGGGTGTCCTGGAAAACTTGGAGCACTGTACCCTAGGAGACCTACCTGTATTTTGTAAGACTCAGACCTTTCCCTTCTGACTGTAACCATCAGT
The DNA here is from genome assembly GCF_000690835.1 of Fulmarus glacialis. Lineage (NCBI taxonomy): Eukaryota > Metazoa > Chordata > Aves > Procellariiformes > Procellariidae > Fulmarus > Fulmarus glacialis. The sequence continues at coordinate 2,575 of NW_009208497.1, forward strand.
GGTGTGCATCTGCTGCTGGCTCTGAGCGAACCATCTTCCTACGGGGCTGCTCACTTCGAGGGTGTCACTTGGTGAGCAGGACAAGCAACCAGCGGCTGTAAAGCTAGAGAAGGTGTCCATTGCTTTCTGAAATGATGCTGCCATTCAGCATTTAGCGTGTGTCATGGAAGACCACCTGGTAGTTTCTCTGCAGCTAACTCTGCTGTCAGCTCATTGAGGTTGCTTGAAGCACTCACTGCTAGGGAAAAGCAAAGCTTCCCCCGGATAGTCATCGCACCTCCTCCACATAAGAAGGGTCTAAGGGCCATTCCAAAAACATTTGGCATACAATTTGTATGGTAGAAACTAATTATTGAGTGAATCCTTTCCGCCTGTCTGTCTGGTTTAGGAGTTGCTGCCTTAGAAATGGTGAACAACAGGGTTTCTTCATGTACCTTGCCAAGGCAGTGCAGAACTTCATGACAGAGAGCCGTCATTATTTCCACCAACTGATTCTTGTTCACAGCTCTTCCCACTGCCTCGACATGCGCTGTCATCTTCCTCATCTCCTTCACGATTTACTTCTGTAGCTGTGTGTGCTGGGGATGCTGCTCAAGCCTTGCAGACAGTGCCCTTTTGCAGGGAGAGCAACTTGATGGTGGCCATCTGTCATTGGGGTGATAACCAGAGAGGTTCACAGAAATCTGAGAGAAGGTGGAATGGGAGAAGGGGGAGAAAGGAAGGGCACTGTGTGCTTTGAAATGCCCAGATCGATGAATATAAAAATAAATACATTTATTAAAAGTTTTCAATATAAAGATGCCAAGCACTCTCATGCAGAAAGTCAACTGGTTGCATGGTGCGTGCCAGACTAGCTTTTCCAGACTAGCTGATTGCTACACTGGAGCAAGAAAAGACCTTTTGTGCACAGTCTCAAAAGCCCTTCCAAGCACAGCATTTCACCTCCCCTCTTCTTATTCTCTGTCCCCCAAATGACTGCCACCTGAACTAGAAGAAGCTTGGAACATGAAGAGCTTAAAGAGGAGAGATGACCATAGCCACATGCATAAGAGGCAAAATTGCAGAAGTACAGCAGGAAGAAAACTCATCAGGAAAATAGATTTGCAGAAGTGGATGTTACCTGGTTTTATCTATGATATCTTGATCAGATGGCAGAAGTCTGTCAACTGTTTGGCTGAATTTGCATTACTTGTCTTAATTCTGCTTTCCACAGTCTCTCGTGCAGGAGGAGAGCAGGTGGTCCTCGTGGTTGGAGAACTTGGACTCCATCCTGCAAGAGCCAGACTGTGCCTTTCATTCATCACGGGAGTGCCAGCTTTAGAATAATGGTTCTGAGCTGCCAAAACCTTGTTGGAGGAAAGTAGCTTGGAAATATCCAAAAGAACCAACATCCTTCATTCCAGCTCCCAGAAATCCCTCCAGCTCACGCTGACTTCATGGCTCGGTACATGGTTGTTGTCTGGTGAAGATGTATGTTTGTATAATACGTTATGAACAATTTCCATGCTTTAAATAGGACTGTTAGAGAAAGGAAAGATTTCCACTGTCTTAGTTTGTATGGGGGATTTTTCTGTTCTTAGATTTCAAAACTTTTTCTCATCTAGTTATTAGCCACCCTATGTCTCTCAGTAATCTGCATGTGAAGAAGATGCAGTTCTGGTCTCTCCTTCCCTGTCTGTGTGTCAGGACGCCAGCATTTTCACTTTCTCTTCCCATGGGAACTTAAGACCTAGACCTGGGCTGAGCAGAAATTTGGGCTGTAATAGAGAATAAAGCCTAATTCTGTGCTTCCGTCAGTGCTTTGCTTGTGAGGGCTGAAATGCTCTGTTCTTGTGTGTTCAG
>NW_009208497.1:4447-16525 GCF_000690835.1 Fulmarus glacialis
GGTTTTGGAGGGGATGGACCCAGGTTCTCCATTTTGAGTTTTTAGTTTAAAAAATGCTGCTCACAGAAATTGTCTCCCACGCATGTCTTGGTCTGTGTCATCTTGCCCCAGAGACAAAAGCAAATCCCTGCTGCTGAGCTTAAGGAGTGACTGGCCAGAAGGGGATGTTGGAAGCTCTTGTCCCAGGCTTTGCAGCTCTCGGGACAGGTGAGGTCCCAGAAGGGAGAAGGGCGCTTGCAAGGTCTCAAAACCTTCGTTATTGCATAAATGAAGGAAAAACAGGTCTCACATGCATGCCTGGACCTCCTGTGTGATCTCTGCCGAGCTGTTGAAGCAGGGGCACTAATCTCTGAAAGCAGCTCTGTACTCTTATCTCCAGTGTTGCTCCTGCTCTTACTTGTATAGTTGAAGTAGAGGAGAATCCTCCTTGAAAATTGATTTTTGAGAAGGGCGACTCACCTGACTATAAAGCACTACAAACATTATTACAGTCCGGGGGGAATATGGCCTGAGATGTGTTTTGATTGTTCTGAAACGATACTACACGACTCTCTCCCTGTTCAGCTGTTTGTATTGCCTGCCTGCCTAAGTGCGCTAGGTTGAATGAAATAAGGCTTTTAAAAAATTGCAGAAAAGAGGATTTTCTAAGCTTCCCATTTCTGTAATTCCTTAATTTCAGCTTCAGAGGTGTAAAACATGAAGACAGCATTGCATGCACAGCTTCAGAGGAGCCCAGGCTGTGTCAGCTCCTCGGCTCCATGTTTGCTGGGGTTTTTGTTTTTGCTTTCGCTGGCTGTCTTGCGGGCTCCGGGAGGCTGTGGCTTAGCAGGTAACCCTGTGCCGGCTTAAGCCACAGCAAATTCCCACCTCCCTGCTCTTAGCTCACAAGTGCTGTTAAGTAAAACACATCAGCTTAACCCTCAGTGGAAGAGGTGCGTGCTGATGTGCTCTGCCCTCGTGTTTGCAGTGGCTTAGGCTTGCGTTAAGCTGTGGTGGCTCGCTGGTGGTGCTCGGGATCAGCGGGAGAGCTAAACCCTCACAAAGGTGAGATTGTGGAAGAGGGATCGAGATGGAGAAGGAGGGATTTGTGAGCTGACTCACCTTGGCTTGCTGCCGGAGGTTATTGCCTCTGCAGGTGAGCGGTCGGTGTGGTGCGTGGTGGTCTGCAGCCCACTGCTGCCCTCCCCAGATGTCTCTCCCAGGTTCTGTTTCAGAGGGGTTCAGTGGGGTGCTCGGCGGTGCTGTGCTGGGCTGGCAGCCTGGCCAGGTGTCACTGAGCAATCAATGCAGCTGTGGCATGGGGAGGTCCCGTGACCGGGGACACGCCAGGCAGAGGCCAGTGTGCAAGCATCACCCTCAGCAGAGCTGCAGGAGCAGGGCAGTGCTGCAGTGTGCCTGAACCTCATCCGGGTCTGCCTGGAGTGCCAGCCTGCTGAGTGGGGTGCGTTCTGACCTCGGAGCCCAAATACAGAACCCACCGAGGAACTGTGTCTTGTCAGGTGTTGGGTAGCAGAGCAGGGACATCCAGGCTGTCACGAAGCACGAGTCCCCGTTGCAGGGAAGGGAAAACACCTGTCCCTTTGGATGTCATCTCTGCCACCACCTTGGGCCTTTTTTTACTTGCAGGCTGGTTTGCATGCTCCTCCTTACAGAGCGCATCTGCCTCGCAGAGCAGGATTGCAAAAAACATGTGCATGTGTGAGGGAGTAAAGGTTTTTCTCCCTGCCACGGCTGGGAGGTGGAGGCAGACGTGAGTCCTGTGCTCTCTGCCCCTGCCATGCACCCGGCTCACTGTGTTCTTTGGGCGCCTCTGCGTCCCCAGCGTCTCTGCCCCGCGGGCTGCCTGTCATCAGGGTTCGCTCTGCCGATGCTCCGGCTAATTTTTGCTTAATGAACAAATGATGGCTCTCCCTGCTGGGTGCTGCCTTGTCCTTTTACCACCCCTTTCTGATTTCTCCTCTTTTTTTTTTCTTTTAATGAGGTCACTTGAACTTCTCCACCTAAATTAGCTGTCCTAATAACCAGATGCTCCTTGGGGTGCTTTGGGACAGGGTGGGTGGAGAGAGGAGAAGGAGCTTGTTAGCGGGAGCCTGCCTTCCCCTGCTCCCTGAAGCGGCTTTAGCTGAGGGCAGAGGGGTGATGGGGCACAACAGAACAGGGGCAGCGGGTGTGAATGTGCTCCTGGCACCTGCCACACTGCATCCGAAGCAGTCGAGGGAAGGGGACCAGCAATTTTGGAGGAGCATCCTCCACTCGCCACCGGGAGGAGGCTCGGAGAACTGCTCTGAACAGCACTGTGCTGTCGGGGCTGGAGCCCCAGAGTAAAGCCCAGGGGGGAAGGGGAGGGCGGGTGTCCTTTCTCCCGGAGCTGAAGTACTCACGAGCAGCTGGGAAAGCTGTAGCTCCCCTGGGTCCATCAAGGACAAGCCAGAGCTGGGGCTGAGCACGTCTGTTCCCCTTGCACGCCCGCCCCGGGCGCACAGGGAAGGGGTTGCTGGTGGGGCCATGGGGCACCCACTGCCAGCCCCTGTGGGTTCGTGTGGGGCCTGGGAAGCTGCGGGAGAGCATCGCTGCCCTGTGTGCCCGGGGTGGGCGCACTGGCTTGCGTCCGCACCATCCGGCTAGGGGGTCTTATGTGGCTTGGGTGCACAGCTTTGGCTGGGAAGCTCCTCTTGCAGGGCGCGTCGTGGAGCAGGAGCAGGTTGTGCAACAGGATCCTCTGACAGTGCCTGGGAGGGAGCATAGCGACAGCCTCCAGCGGGCGTGCGGGGCAGGCTGGGTGCGCGACTAACGGAGCCTGCAGCAAGCAAGGAGAAGTTCAGGCCCTTGAGTCGGAAGCTGACCTAATTTCCAATTTTTGCGTCTTCTGTCTGATTCTCTTTTCCCCTTTCTTTTATGTTAGTTACTTTTTTTTTCCCTGCGCTCTTTCTCACTGGCTGCTTGAACTCACTCAGTTGCTTTGGGAGATGCATTTCTATCAGCATAATTGTTCCAGCCAGTCGTTAATGTACCAACAAGGATACTATTGTAATCAGAGGATTTATTACTACTGCTGAGAAACAACTGCCATGCCATCTTACTTAACTCTTCGGCTCCCCTCTTGCCTTCTGCCAGCAGCTGAATCAGTAAAAAACTGCCCCTTTAAAACTGCACGTGTGCAAACTAGGGGTGTGTTATTTTATTTTCCTGCTCTTACCACAGAAAGTTGCAGTGATAAAATTGCAGGTGACTGCCGTGCTTCACCCTCTATTTCTTGATTGTGCAGCAACTGAAAGTTACTTCATTCTCATTTAAAACAAGGCTTAAATGTTTGCACAAGAATTAAAAGTGTATTCTGACTGCTTTTCTTTAGACCACAGCACAAGTTCTGCTCACCCCTTCAGGAGCTTGAAGTGAATTCACTGACTAGTTCAGGAAAGTGTATGACTTCTTTTTTAATTTAGTTAAACAGTTAGTAGTCTTTTAGCTGCCTTTCATTTAAACCTGTCTTTAACCATCCTTATTTCTCAGTGCAGGTGGGGCTTTACGGAAGGAAGGTAATCCCTAAACCAACCAGATTATTAACTTGGTTTACGTTTTCCCTGTAGTACAGGAACCTGTTGCTTTATGTTGGTAGGTGAGGAGGAGAAGAGGGAAGGCTTTGCACAGGGACCCCACACCCTCAGTCACAGCGAAAGTGTATCTTGGGGTTGTAGGTTTGCCTCCTCAAATTCTGGTCCCAGGTAGGACCTTGGGCAGTGGGGGAAACATATAAGCAACAACAACAGGAACAAAGCTTTCCTCTGCCTGCCCCAAGCCACCAGTGAGTTTTTAGTTGGGACTTAAAAATAAGGCAAGCAAAGGGCACTACAGCGGCATGATCTGCTCAGTTTTGTCCACTTGCAAAGGTGACATTTGAGGGTCTTCATCAGTTTTGCAGCATAACACAGCATGTGTTTTCCTCCGTGCTGAAGGCATTACATGAGCTTTTGATTGATGAGGAAGAGTGGTGTCTGGTGTGCTGCAGCAGGTATGGATCAGCATGTACAGCTAATTGCCAGGCATGAGGGCTTGAGAGGATTACATTGCTAATCTAGATATCTTTCCTGCCTTATCACCACCCCCTTCCTCCTGCCACATGCATGCACACGTATTTGGATCCTGTAAGGAATGGAAATCAATAGTGGTGTGGGGGAGGGATATAAGGAGCACGGCTCCCTGGGAGCTTGCAGTGGCTGGGAAAGAACAGGTCCCTTTGAGCTGTTCCTGTGGCATCGGGATGGCACTGGTGGCAGACCCTTCTTACCTGGGGTGGCACGGGTGGCCGCAGGAGGGTTAGCAGATTGCAGAGGGTAATAACGAAATGTGTCGCGCTCCAGCCCGCGGTGCCATTCACGGTGCCGTTCAGTGCCTGCCAGTGTTCTTGCCTCTGGACTGGTGGCACTGGCATTGCAGTTCCTCTTGAGCAGCTTGTTTCTGTCTTGCACACACAACCAGAGGAGTTGGGGAAGGAGGTTCATGGTGCTGAGCTGGGATTCCTGCGGGGCAACAAGATGTCACGGGGCAGATGGAAACATAACTCTTGCACTAATTCCCTGCAAAATCCGGAGCGCTATTTCTCAGCCAGAAGCAGCTCCGTAGGAGTAGGAAGTACATGTATTTGTTCTTCCTAAATAGTTCACACTTGACACTTGGCAAGCTTAGCTCTGTCCAGGCTGTATGAAGCGGGCAGCTGGGGACACAGAGTAGCACCATAGGGTGCCTCTAAAGTTTATCAATGGGTAAAAGTTATAACAAAATCCAAGGGAAGAAGAGGCAGGTGGGTCTACTTGTCCTACAGTGGCCCTGAGATGGTCCCGCTGTGCTGGGTAGCCTGTGTAAGTTGTTTTACTCCTAAAGAGTCTACAGTGTAAGTCTACCATGGTGCTAAGTGATTTTCACAGCATTGTTTTACCAGCTCGAGTTAGGAAGCCTCTGGCTCCCAGCCTGACATTCCTCCTACATCGCTTAACAAGGAAACGGGATCTCAGGCAGGTTTGCTGCCTTGCCTGGGAGTAAGTGAAATGTTGGTAGCTCTCTGGTTTGTGTCTGCCACATAAAAGCTTTGATAGCCTACCCCTTGGGGGTGGTTGGGGTTTTGGATACCGAAGGACGAACCAGAGCCAGCCTGGAGAAAAGGGAGACGCCTAGGTTGTCTTTGTCCGCCTGAGGCAGAGTTCAGCATGGCACCGGGAGCTGCCGGAAACAGAGCTGGTCCTGGGGCTCGGAGGAGAACGCATTGGAGAATTTGAGGTATGAGCCCAGGCCAGACCTGGGAACTCCAGTTGCTACTCCCTGCTTGTTTTCTGGGAGACTGTAAGCCAGTTCCTTGTCCTAAAGTAAACAGCCTTAATTCCTGATCTGTAAATCCTTTATGTAGCTCACTGAGTGCTCATCGCTTGAGGTGTGTGCATTTGAGGTGGGCTTGACTGGAGCTGTGTGTGCAGGCTTCTTGAGGAGGGATGCCCATGGGCACCACCCTGGGGGAGAGGGGGGCATCTCCAGGCTCCCTCCTCCTTTTCCTCCTCCTCCTCCTCCTCCTGCTTCTGGCAGCAGGGCCCTGGGACTCTACCTAGCTGGGTCCCTGACACCCTCTAGTGGCAATATTTACATTTAATATTTCAGGAGCTCTTAAAACTTGGGGGTGCTTTTGAGCACTCTCTGCTTAGCAGCCCACCCACTGCTGAGCACCTATTCCAGTGCCCTCTGGAGTAACCTGCAGCTTGGGGACTAATAGGAAATGCTGTATTTCTTGCTCTTTTTTCCAATGCTGTAAGTACAAGCTCAGTGCTGTCAGCTGTGGCCAGACTCAGCAGACTGGCTCGGGGATGGCGGTAACACAATAAGTTTGCTCCCAGCAAGTGCTTTTCAGCCGCTCATCTCCGTGTCCAGCCACTCGCTGCCAAACCTAACCTTGATGCTGGAGAGAGGAGAGCTCTGCTGACAGCTCGGGGAGGTCATAACAGCTGCAGGGGTACACTTGTTTTGGGAGGAGGCAAGGCTGGACGCTGGGGGAAGCGCAAGGCAGGCTGCCTGGACGGCACATTGAAAGGAGGGGAGAAACAGGCAGGAGCTGGGTGAGAAAGAACAGGCAGGAGGACATGTCCTGCAGCATCCATCTCAGTTCTGATGGTGTGGTTCCGCTCTCCTTCACACAGTGATGACTCTCGTCTAAGCTTACACTTGCTTTCAAGCGGAGCTCAGCTTGTAGAGTGCTCCCAGAAACCCTGGGGCTTCCCATGGCAGGTGGCTGTGGGATGAGTGCAGGCAGCTCGGCAGCGTGATGGCTGGCAGCAGGGCCAGGGCTCCCGGGTGAATGCCATGCAAAGAGTTACTTGTGTCCTGATCTGCAAACTGATGTCCTTGAAGACTGAGCAGGATAACTGGCTTGGCAGGAACTTCTCTTCTGATAACACACCTCCCCGCGTGTGCCGTCGTGCTCTGGAGAGCACCTTCACGGTGTTCCCTACTTTCTTTCCATGACTTCCAGGCCTGATCTGCTCCAGCCTGATGGGCTAAGCCGTGCCTGTAGCCCTCTTGTCAGCACAGGCCAGCAGGGTCTGTGCCTTGGGGTGGTGTGTGAGCCCCAGCAGACCTGCAGCCCCGCTGCGGGAGTCCCCGGTGCTCTGTAGCGCTCAGAATGAAATGCTCATCGGGCTTCTGAAATGAGCTGTGACCTGCTGCTACATTCAGCTGCCTCTTGAGAACGGCGTTTTCCCCTTTCTCCTACCCGCTTCTCCCCTCCCCAACCCTGGTACCCGAGGAGCATCTTGCAGTGTAACTGAAGCAGTTGTTTGGGCATCGCTGGCCAAGCGTGAGAGCGGTGGTGCGAAGCACAGAGCCTTCCCGCTGGCCTGGCCAGCTCAGGGCTCTTGCCTGTCCCTCCCGACGTCTGATCCTTCAGAAACTGGGCTTTCATTTAGTGAGCGGGTCTCTAGTCTTCCTCGTTAGGAAGGTGACACCGACCGAATGTATGTCCATGCCAGGCTGATTTAAGATGATGGCCTCAAGGCTGCGTGCAACCCAAAAGGTCTTACCGATTCCTCTAATTGGGAGGATCTTGGTTGGCTTTTTTGACCAACAGAGCAGGAGGAATGCAGCACAGCGTGTCAGGCGTTACCACAGTTAAATTACAGCCTTTAACAGCATGCTGCCGCCTCCTGATTTTTCTCCAGGAATGTATTTTGCAATAGCTTGCCCACGTGGTGTAAAAGATGCTAACCCTCCAGCCAGGTTATGACCTGGAAATACGAAGTCACGGTTCCAGCTGGCAAAATGGTGCCCGTGCCAGCCTCTAACCTGCTCGGGGAATGGCATGGCAAGCACTTGCTTGAGGCCCTGCCTTCAGACAGGCTTCCCGGCGTTACTCCCGGGAAGCGGGCAACTCCGCATCTGGCAAGCCAAGTGCCTGCCCCCGACTCGAACGTGACCTGGCTTGTCCCGCAGAGCCAGGCAGGCTCCTGGGGAAAGCGGCTCTCTGCTCTCTGCCTTGTGCTTAGCCAGAGAGCAGCTGAGCTGCTGAGCAGGGCTGGGGGGACACACAGGCAACCGGTGGGGTGCGCAGGGCTCTCAAATTGGGGGAAGGGGGACGGGCACGCTTCCTTTACAGATACCCGCTTTCACCCCATAAACTGTTGTGCGGAGGCTAGTGTAGCAGGGAGATCTGCCTTTGAAGCAGCTCAGCAGGCAAGTAACTCCAGCAAGATGATGATCAGGGTTAATTTATGTAAATAACATAATAAAAGTTATAAGAGCCTGTGGCTAGAGGGCAAAGAGAAAGGAGCTGCGTGGCTCTGGAAATTATTCAGAAAGGTTTGAAATGAGAAATTTAAATCTTATCGTGCAGTCAGCATGAACCAGCAAGGTTAGTTGCTGCTGTCACCACTTGTTTGGGAGTTGGAGGGAAGGGGGAAAGGCAAAGTGAGGCGGGATCCCGGCCACGGTCTGCCAGAGGCTATTGCCAGTGGGGAGGGGATGGGAGCCCCAGCAAGGGGAAGGGAGGAAGGAGGAGACGTCGCTACAGGGACAGGGGCAATGGCCTGCGATGTAAATGGCCTTGCCAGGTACTTCCCCTGTCAGGGGCAGTAAATTCCCTGGGTAGTGAACGTGTGGTAAAAGCAAATGCTCCCATCCGGGCTGGACGCGGGAAGATTTCCTTCTCATTTACTCCATCTTGTGGCTTTTTTCTTTCCCCTCTTCTGCTTTTGACTTTTCTGCCATAAATAATCCCAATGGTTGTCTTCACTGCAGCTCATTGCTTTCTGTAGCTGTGCCTGAATGAAACAGATGCAGCTTTCGGCAGCTCAGCTAATTTTGTCAAACCTTCCAGTGCTGTCAATGAAACTGAACTGAGATACGTTAATTATATTGCACCAGTACGCGGCAAAACCGTGGGCATTAACAGGCTCGCTAATACTGCCTTGTCTGCAGACCTGGGGAGAAGGTTTGCATTCTTCTTTCCACGTGATGTTTCTTGAGACAACAAAGTCTAGAAAGGCTTCTTTTTAAGAAAGTCTATCTTCTCACGCTAAAATTAAGATGCTTGCTAAAATCAAGCAAGATTGGGGGGCTGCAATTTTTTTTTCATCCTGATTTTAGCAGTTGTACTTCCTTTCCTCCGGTTAATCAACTGGAAAAGTAGCCAGCAGTTTTATTACAAGTGCCTTGACGTGGCTGTGTCCCAGGAGTGGGTGCTGGGCATGCTGCAATTGCATTGCTGCCCTCAGAGGAGCCTGCATTCCCTCCGAATGCAGAAACCCCTTCGTTTGGCCTGAGGGGGTCATTAAAACATGAAATGATATAAACAAAGGAGAAGGGAATTGAATCTCCTGACTTTTTTATGAGGGAAGATTAAAGGAACTAAATATGTTTAGCTTGGCCCCACCGGTGACTGAGGGGCAAAGACCATGGTGCAAGGCCAAGGAGTGGCTGAAGGATGTGGGCAGGAGGGGGGTCATGGAGCATGCTGGGGGGCACACGATGAAGGGGAGGCTGCCTGCGATGAAGTGCCTCGATGGGAAGCAACTGTATTAAGTTGTGCTGCTCTGCAGTGTGGTGGAAAACCCCGTGCCATTGAGCAGGAATTTAAGCACAGCACTGAAGTATGTGCTGCAGGTTGTGGTCTTTCCCAACCAAGAGTTTTGGGGATGCTTCTCCTCTTTTTGGGGGCTAGAGGTGAGCTAACAGGGCTTTGCTAATACTTAACAATTAATTACAATTGTAAAAAGAAACCTCTCCCCCATCTCCCCTTTAATGCATCTGGGCTTTAGACTCAGTGTTTCGGTGTTGCTAACTCTCGGGCTGTGTTTCCCCGTCTCCCTTTGCTGCAGTGATCCCTGACTCACTGCGAGTGACAGCGGTCCCGCAGACACTGAACAAAGTGGAGCGCGACTCCCTGGAGCTGAAGTGCGAGGTGTCAAAGAGCACAGCCCAGCACAGCCACGTCTCCATCGCCTGGTACCGGCAGCGAGGCAGCGAGGCACCCGTGGAGGTCATCTCCCTCAGCCGTGACTTCGTCCTGCGGGCCGGCAACGCCTACGCCCAGCGGCAAGCCACGGGGGACGTTCGCTTGGACAAAGTCGGGGAGACCACCTCAAAGCTCACCATCTACAACCTCCACCCATCAGATCAGGGCGAGTTTTACTGTGAGGCAGCAGAGTGGATCCAGGACCCAGACAAGTCTTGGTATGCCATGACCCGCAAGCGTTCCCAGGGTGCCATCGTCAATGTGCAAGCCACTGGTCAGTGTCTCCTCTGCCTTCTCTTGCGCGGCTGGGTGGTGGGAGGAGGTGGAAAACGGGGCTGCACCTTGTTAGGTGGCTGGGGCTTGGCTCCCTCTGTTGCTGTGTGCCCCACTCGGGAGGCTGCTGGCAGGGTGAAGGAGGGCAAAGGAGGGCCCGAGCGCTGCCTGCAGACAGGGCAGATGTCAGCAAATAGCGACCAGGGGACACTGGGGCAGCAAGGGGGCTTGGGTGGCAGCCCCTGTCTCCTGACATGGCCAGCGATCTGGGGCTGACACAGGAGCTAAAACATACATCTTAAGCGCTTGGTGCTAGCACAGGCAATGAAAATTTTGGTAAGTCAGGAGATAGGAGTGACTGTCGTGGTTTAACCCCAGCCAGCAACTAAGCACCACACAGCCGCTCCCTCACTCCCCCCCAAGCGGGGTGTCCCCTCCCAACTTCTTGTGCACTCCCAGCCTACTCGCTGGTGGGGTGGGGTGAGAAGCAGAAAAGGCCTTGACTCTGTGTAAGCTCTGCTCAGCAATAACACAACACTGTTTTCAGCACAAATCCAAAACATAGCCTCATAACTAGCTTCTATGAAGACAATTAACTCTATCCCAGCCAAAACCAGCACAGTGATACAGTAGAAAATAAAACGAAAACTTTCAGCAAGCACATCTGTATTGCACAAGGTCCATTTGCAAGTCAAAATCCTTCTCCGAGCCCACAGCATGGGTTCCTGCTAAGGATCTAAAGACCCGGCTGAGCTCTTTCTTCCTCTCTGATATCCCCAAAGGCCCTGCCTCTCGACCCCGGCTGAGCAGGGTGCGAGTAGGACTAGACTCCAGCTTGCATCTGCAGTGCTGCTGGATGCTGGTGTCACAGCAGAGCTGCTCCTAGGAGTAACGGCTGGGGAAGAGGGTTATGGCTGGAGAGGCCTTGCAGCTTCTTGCATGCTGCCTCTCCTGATCTGGTCTGTCACAGCAAAAGCAAGCCCCTTGCCCCTCCACCTGCAGATGCACGTGTCTGAGGGATGTGGACTACACAGAGAGTGGCAAGTTGTAAATACCTCGCACAAGGTGTGCTGGCTGTCCCGGTGGGCTTTGCTGTGCTGACGTGAGTTGGTCTGTCTCTCCCCAGATAAGGAGTTCAGTGTCCGGCTGGAGACGGAGAAGCGGACGTACATCGTGGGTGAGCCGGTGGAGTTTCGGTGCATCCTGGAGGCACAGAATGTCCCTGACCGCTACTTCTCCATCTCCTGGGCCTTCAACAGCTCTCTTATTGCAAGCCTGGGCCCCAACGCTGTGCCAGTGCTCAACAACGAGTTTGCCCAGCGCGAGACCCTGGGCCAGCTCAAGGTAGCCAAAGAAAGCGACAACATTTTTGTGCTGAAGATCTACCGCCTCCGCCTTGAGGACAGTGGCAAGTACAACTGCCGGGTAACTGAGCGGGAGAAGACCGTGACGGGGGACTTCATCGACAAGGAGAGCAAGCGGCCAAAGAACATCCCCATCACCGTCCTGCCGCTCAGTAAGTAGAGACTTGCCCATCCCCTCCTGGGGCCATTGCTCTGCTGGGCAGCTAGCTGGTGAGGCCGTGATGCGCCCAGACTTTGGTGGTGGGGAAGAGGGAGGATAAGAGTTTGCATGCTGTGGAGGCTTGAAATCCCAACTGGGAAGATTTTTTTTTTTTTTTGATGGGAAGGGGATGATAGGGAAGGAGGGATATATGTCATGTTTGTAGGTGGAAAACATGCCCCCACCTTGGTAATGGCCCCAAGCTGGCAGTTTTGGCCTTGAGCTGAAGGTGCGTGTGACAGCCAGACTTGCTTCTCACAGCTCTCTCCTCGCCTTGCTCTGCAGGAAGCTGGGCGCTCTAAAGTACTCAGCAGGTGTAATGGGGAGATTGGCTTGGCCCTGGTTTATCCTAAGAGCGGCTAGGTTCCTGCAGTCCGTTCAGTGGCTGTTGTTCAGCTGTCTTGCAAGACAGCTGTACTGGGAGAAACCAGGGTTCATGTGCTCCTCGAGCCCCAGTTTGCTCTTCAGCGTGGAGCTCTGTCGTGGTCAACCCTGGTGAAAACAACCCTGCCCGGAGGCTTGCCCGAATGTCTTTTATGTTTGTCAGACAAACGTGATAAATACAGAAATAACAGGGTGAGAAGAGAGGGTCCACTGACTCATTCCGTGTTTTGCTCTCTGAAACTCAGGTAGCTGTGGCATGATGAACCATTGCACGTGTTGCCCAGGCTACCCTGGCAGTGGGCTTTAACCAAGCAGAGGGTAGCTGCAAGAGGATTTTGTGCGATATTTGTTTCCTATCTCTTAGGTTTGTAGGG
>NW_009208497.1:16543-20594 GCF_000690835.1 Fulmarus glacialis
TTTTCCCTCCTCATTTCTTCAAAAGAAATTCTGTTTCTTTTCTCTCCTACCAATATTTGGTCTCATTTGTTTGGCTTTGAAAATAACTCTAGCTAGAAATCTTGCACTGGACAAATGTCTAAAATGTAGTGCTTCTAGGCACAGCCACCTTTCAGACAGATTTCATTCTTGACATTTGATAAATCACCAGCTCTAGGAACAAATGTGATGCTTTTTCAAGGGTGCTAAGTGTCCATGACTCCGACAGAAGGCAGCAGGAGTAACCAGCACTCAGTATCTCTGTAAAACCAGCGGTAAAGCCTTACATCTCTGGGAAGCTCAGGATACCAAGTTTTTTTGATGTTACCAAACATTGATAGCTACCTCTAGTGTCACTAGTGATGGGAGTCTGGGAGAGCTTCTCCCAAAAGGTGTTGTAGGAATGGATGTGGCAAGATGGTGAGCAGGATGACGTGAATTGAAAAGCCCAGGGAGCTGGAAGCTTTTTTTGGCAGAGCCGGTTGCATGCGGTGCATGTTATAGCAACACAAATTCCCTCAAGTTTTGCTGAGATCCCGTCCTGGACCTGCGACCAGAAGATGCGGCAATGTCTCGTGAGCCATAGGCAGAGAGATTTCTCCCAGCTTTGGCCTACGCCTGCTTTGTGTGTGCAAGTCACCAGGAGCAGCTCGCTGCCCACAAGCTGGTTTTGGATGTGGTCACGCATGAGGTTAAGACGTGCCTGGACCCAAATGCGTGGGCAGTTTCCTGCACCTGGTAGAAAGCCTCTCTGGCCAGCAGCGTCCTTCTTGCAGACAGAGAAGTGGTGAGTGTGTGTCATCTTCCCTGTGTGTATGCGTTTCTCTCCTTAGAGACCAGCATCTCCTTGGAGATTATCAACAACGCCAGCAATGTCTTGGAGGGGGAGAGCCTGCGCTTTGGATGCAACGTGCGCTCGGGCTTCGGGACCCAAAGCCGCCTCTCCGTCACCTGGCAGCTGGTGGACAAGCTGAACCGGCGCAGCGAAATTGTGCGTCTGGATCGGGAGGGCACCCTGCAGCCAGGCCCCTCGTACGCCGAGCGCAGCAGCTATGGGGGCATCCAGGTGGAGCAGGTCCGGCCCGGCTCCTTCACCCTGGAGATCTTCAACAGCATCAAGGCGGATGAGGGCCACTACGAGTGCCGGGTGGCTGAGTGGACGCGGACGCTGGATGGGGAGTGGCAGATGGTTGGGGAGCGGCACGCGGGCACCGCGGTGTCCATCACTGCTCTGGGTGAGTACTTGAGGCACGGGGGCCATGAGGCTGTGCTCCCCGTGTGCCCGCCCCCCCCCAGGAGGTCACCTGCGAATAACCAGGGCCGCTCTTGGCACTCCCACCCTCACTTGCCGGCAAAATGGAGGTACCCAGCAGCCCACCTGCAGCTCCTGGTAGGTTGGTGCAAAACGCCTGCATGCCCCGTTGCGTGTGGGGACAAAGTCTGAGGGGTGGCTGTGGCAGGAGCAAAGAAGGGGGTGGCTAAGGAGAGGGGAAGTGCTTCCAGCGTCCTTCTGAGGAGAGAGACTGCCAGTCCCATGACGTGTCCCCCCAGCATTGGAGTCCGGCTATGGGCAGTGCAGTGGTGGTGCTCCATCGGCAGCCTGTGGGCATCGAAGCCTCCTTGCCTGCCCTGGGTAAACCTTACCTCCGCTCGCCAGACCAGGAGAGCAAAATGCTGGGCATCTGTTGGCCCGACCACCAGAAATGGCAAGCATCTCTGACAGCGTCAGAAGCCTGCAGAAGACATGGGTCAGAAATGGTCCTCACTGCCTCTGCAACGAGGCACTGAGCTGCTGGCCCAGAACCACAACGTTGTCCATGACCAAGCCGAACTAGGACCTGGGATTACTGCAGCTCTTGCCAAAGAGCTCCTCCATTTCAAACAGGGTGAAACCACATCAGTTTAGGAGAGGGCAGGTAGGGCATTAGGGATTTTGCACGGATTGTGAATTACTTTGGTCCCGCTCAGGCCCTGCTATATTAAGTCCTGGACTAGTTCCCAAAGTGCTCTGCAGGGGACTGAAGAAAGGATGACTGCTCCTATGAGGCCACTGATTTGCAGAATGCCAGGGCTATAAACAATCAGAGAGCTCTATTGAAAGGTTGAGATAGGAATTTTT
Source organism: Fulmarus glacialis (assembly GCF_000690835.1). Classification (NCBI taxonomy): domain Eukaryota; kingdom Metazoa; phylum Chordata; class Aves; order Procellariiformes; family Procellariidae; genus Fulmarus; species Fulmarus glacialis. The sequence continues at coordinate 18,681 of NW_009208497.1, forward strand.
TGGGGGGTTGTTTTTTTTTTTTTTTGGTTCTCTGCAGTATTAATCTTGAGCTTTGGCAAGATGTGTGTGAGACCAGACTTCAAAGTTGTATCGTATTCTGATTAAAAACTTGCTTTTTTCCTCCTTTCCTCCTGTGCACTTTTAACCTCCTTTCAGAGGCTGTTCTGTCTGGAGCTAGAAATCTTTGCTATATAGCTTCCAAAAGCAGGTAGGGACATTAATTTGTAAAGAACTAAAGGCAGAGTCTCATCTGGTTTCAACAATGTCTTCCTCATGAGGTCAGCAGCATTTGGCCTGCTGTAAGTTCACGTATTGGCCCTTCTCTTTACTCTGCCACTTGTAGAAGTGTTGAGATTAATTGTTGAGATTTTAAAACGTATCACTTTTACTCTTGTTAAAATTTAAGATGCTTGGAATTGCCCAGCCATTCCAGAGATGTGATGGAAAGGTAGTTGTCCCTCCTCCGCCGCTCCTTGTCCCAGAGAAATCACCGGCTGTTGAGCACGTTCTGTCAAATCCTAAGAAATTCCTAGGTCCTCTTCCTATAATTAGCAAAGCTGAAGTAGCTCATGAAGATTTGGTGGAGAAAATATTGAGTATTGTTTCATTGCCGCTGAATCTGATATTTTTTGTTCAGCATAATGTTTTTGAAGTGTCCTGAGAAACTCAAATGGAAGATGCTAAGAAAGAGAGGTTTATGGCTACAGAAATTGCTAGCAAAAGAAAATGCAGTAAATTTAGTGACACTCACATTTCAAGTTAAGGTCTAATCGTTTGCCAGTCTGCCAGGGTAAGAAACTCTTTAGCTGAACCAGCACAGATGATGTGCAAACCCATAAATCTATCTACAGGGTGGTTCAGAAGCAATAGCTGGAAGAGGATTGTGCTGTTGGATGAGACCAGATGTCCCTGAACTTCTGACGATCTCGAGTGCCTGGCAGGGACTTCAGTCCCTGGCTGGCTGGGGAAGGAGGAGGCTGGCAGGGTGAGGGGGGGCTGCTGTATTCTTGCAGGGAGGTCTTGCAGAAAATCTGTCTGCTTTTATGTGTGGCTTCTCTCCTTTTGTGCCAAGTCCCGAAGGAAGAAGGGCCTTTGTGTGTTAACCTAAGTGCCATGAGCATGTTGGTTGAGTTGAGGACCTGAGAAACACACCTGGCTTTTGCACAGCAGTCAAGAGAAGTCCCTTCATTGAAGCTTCCTTGCCCAGGCCAACGGGAGATTAAATTTTATGAAGTCAACTGGTCTTGGTGAAATTAAGTTGGCTTTCTAGGGCCATCGCTGGCTCAGCAGTGCTCTGAGCTGGACCTGGTAACACACTTGCTGGGGCAGGAGAGCTGCTGCAGGGTCTGAAGGTAAGGGCTTAGGTGGGTATGAGATGCAGCAGTCCTGCAGGAGAGACAACCTGGGTCTCGCTCTCCTCTCCTGGGTAATCACTGAACATGTTGCAAGGGGCTTTAATTCCAAAGATTGACCTGTTTTCTCAGTAATTACACGTCCTGGAGCTCTGACATGGTGATGCTGTGGGGCAGAGGCACTTGCTGGAAGCATTGTAGATACTGCAGTGTCTGTGCTGCGGCCCGTCTGGCCTGTGGCAGTAGCTCTGTGGTTGCGGTGAGCTCCTGGCTCATCTCTCGAACTGTAATTTCAAGTCGGTGGTGGGCTGAAGCTCTGTACTGATCCAGAAGACATTCCTGTTTCTAATGGGCAATTTCTAATTGGCCGGGCTCTCCCCTGCGGCGGTGGCTGTGCCGAGTACCAGGACAGTCAGCGCTGCAGGGGGAGGGAGGAGAGATGCCAGCCAGCATGGGACACCCTGCGGAACCTCCTGGGAAGGGAGCGCTTTTTGGGTATGATGCCGGTGGAAAACAAGGTCCCTGCTAAATCTGCTGGCTGCACTGAAGTGATCGGAAGAGG
>NW_009208497.1:20625-40146 GCF_000690835.1 Fulmarus glacialis
TTCTCTCTGCAGCTCGGAACAACTGAGCAATGGAAATGCCCTGACCCAAAATGTAAGCCAGTCGACTGGGAATATGTTTATCTTCAAATTCCTAATAGACTGCTGGTTTTAAACTCCCCTAAACCAACTAAGTGCTGGGGGTAGACAAGTCAAAATGTATTGACGGGCTTGTGGAGTGGTGCATGTGCGAGGATAACTGCGTAGAGCCGTCCTGGAGCTGTGATCTGGAAGAGAACAAAAGCCGTGCTGTGTGACGAACAGGAGCAACCAGCTTTTCTCTTTCAGTTGCTTCCGTCCTGGGGTTTCATAACCGCTGCCACCTCTGTGATGCACGAACAAAGGCTGCTACTTCTCGCTGTCCTCATCTTTCCTTCACCTGCAGCAACCAGCCGCAGACCTGGGGTGGGGGAAGGACAGGGCGGGGACCCCCTGCCCAAGAGGTGGATGTGAATGGTGGGGTCTGCGAGCAGTCAGGCTGGTGCTGCGTCGCTGCTCTACCTGGTGCTGGTCCCTTGCCGCTGCACTGCTGCGTTTCCGTACGGGGCTTTGGCAGCGTGCAGAGGCTGGCTGCTCGCTCTCTGGCTATCAGGGGATCTCGCTCCTCTGGGCAGAAATCGAGTGCAATCCTACTGCTGCTGCAGCCAGCACTCACGCAGGCAGTCACCACTACACAGGCACTTAAGTGCGTTTTTGCCGCTGCTTTTCGTGCCACTTTGCAATTGCAAACGAGGAGCCAACACAACATGAGCGGCTGATTATTCCAGGCCTGTGACTGGATGACCACGCTCTAGCTTTTGCATGCTAACAGCAGGGCCTCGTTAGGCAGGTGTCTCTCAAAGCCCTTTTCTCTCTTTCCACAGAGGCCGGCTTTGCTGTCACAGCTATCTCCCGCACCCCCGGTGTGACCTACAACGAGTCCTTCGACCTCCAGTGCATCATCAAGCCCCACTACCCGTCGTGGGTACCGGTGTCGGTGACATGGCGTTTCCAGCCGGCGGGCAGCACCGAGTTTCACGACCTGGTCACCTTCACGCGTGACGGCGGGGTCCAGTGGGGCGACAGGTACATGGGTTTCCGGACCCGCACTGCCATCGAGAAGGCCGAGTCCAGCAACAACGTGCGGCTGAGCATCAGCAGGGCGAGCGACACGGAGGCCGGCAAGTACCAGTGCGTAGCTGAGCTCTGGAGGAAGAACTACAACAGCAGCTGGACGCGGCTGGCGGACAGCACCTCCAACCTGCTGGAAATCAGGGTCCTGCGGCCGGGTGAGTGCCGAGAGTGCGCGAGAGGAGCTGGGGGTTGCGTTGCAGGGACGGGGTACGTGCCAGTACTGCAGTGGTCTCTCCAGAGCAAGGACTGCTCTCATGGCTGCAACCGACGTCTCACACTTGTGCATGGTACAGGTGGGAGTGCTCCGCTCTTCGGCCGCGGATATGTTGGAGCTCCCTTATCCACCTCTGGGGAACTGGGTCTTCTCTTTGCTCCTCATGTGCTGTTCATGGGGTTTTCTTCTGGGTAGTGAGGTGACTGCAGCTCGGTCCAGTCTCTGGGCTGTTCTTGTGAGATGGAGGTGGCTTTCAGGTTGCCACCTCCATTCACCCAAGCAGACTGACCTGGGGAAGAGAGGAGAGGGACAGGGCAAACAGGATCAAAGAAGAGAGACATGGTCCCACCAAAGCCTGTACGTGCATACGCACCATAGGTGGGATGCTGCAGCTTTTGTCTGGTAACTGGCTGCATCTCTCGCTCTGCTGGAGGCATCTTCAAAAGCAACTAGTGATCAAAGAAGCCTGACTTTCTTCCCCACCAGAAATTGAGCCCTTTCCAGCTGGAAGTCACCAAGGCTATGGGTACCCACGCAGAGTGTGCAACAGCTAGGCAACAGACACCTGGCTTGGCAGGGAGAGTCAGAAAACCTGCAAGGTGCTTATGCTCCATGTACAGCCAGTGGAGAGAGTTAGGTGCCTTCTGTAGGCCTTATCACTGATATTTTGGTGGTGCCTTTTATTGTCTATGAAGGGTGGAAAGATACATGGTCAGGGCAGCTCTGGGCCATCACTGAGCTGAACGGTTTATTGCTATCTCGGCCTTAGTGCTGGAGTTGATGTTTGGAGCGAGGCTTTTAGCACCTTTAAGGCTCAGGTCCTTGCAGCATGGTCAGTCCTCCCTTCGTGTTCCTGCAGGAGTCCCTTGTGCAGAGGGACTCCTTCCTAGGGTCTGTCTTCTGGCTTGAGCGTTGTGTTTTTCCCCTCACTGGCCCTTTTCATACTCTTCTCCACCTTCTCCACCCCTTAGCATGTCTTTGGAAAAGTCAGGAGATGCTGTGAGCTCCAGGCACGTCATGTGCTCTCCATCCTCATTCTTCCCTCCCTCCTTCCTTGCCCTCATCTCCATGTTAATCTTCTCCATTTATCTTGATTATCCTGCCTTGTAATACATGTTTTACTGCTCACAAGGTCAGGCTGGCGATGTTCATCATTTTAGCTTATTTCCCTAGGAAACAGCGTTGACTGGCTTTGGTCCCTGGAGTAATACGCTTTTTCAGGGCACATCTCTGTGCATGCATATGTGTGTGAGACAGAAAGAGAAAGAGAAATCCTTGATAACAGCTTCCAGAAGAGAGCCTCTGTGTCACAGCTCAGGGTGGCCAGGAGGACATTTAAAGGACATTTAAACCATGTTCTAACAGCCGGTTCTTCTTTACTGGAGCAGTAACCATCAAGTGATGTCTTAAGAAAAAGTCATGTAGGGCTCTGTGGTTTTTACCTCTCTCCATCTCCCTGCTGCTCAGCAAATTACAGCTACACAAATCTTAGCTGTCAGTCCAATAAGCCTTGCATAATGTTTGTGGTTTTATGATGCACAAGAGGATGGAGAGGAGGGGGGCTCCTCAGAGTGTCCCCAGCACTACGGTTGCGCTCTCTCTGTGTTTTGTTTCCATGTTCCAGGCAGCCTTTGAGAGCGGGTGGTTGATGTTTTCCGTGAATGCAATGCCAGCAGTTGTACCAGCGACTGCTGTGGTTCTCTCTGGTTTTGCAGGCTGCAGAGGGTCGTGTTGTGTCGTTGCTGGGTCTTTGGCTGGATAATCTCCAGAGAGGAGCCAGGATGATGTAGGAGGCGCCTTTCTCGGTCGCCTTGGAATGAACCTAGTGCCCCCACGGTCAGACCTGTGCTGATGAAGCAGATACTGGTTTTCAGATTAATATCCAGGGCTTCTTCAAAAGGGGTCATTCAGGACTTCTGAACGACTGAACACTTGAGAGCTCTGTCAGTCTAAGTCTGTGGCTCTGTAGTCACCTTAATATGGCATAACTTCAGGCTGCTATTGGATGTCTTAGTTGTAGCTTTCTCCTTTCCGTTGCCCACTAGCCATAGATTCCTGCCGTGACGCATACGCCAGTGAGTTTGGGGTGAGCTATCTCCACTACCGATCCACTACGGGACGCCATAAAGAAGGCTTGTCTGGACGTCTTTTGGCAAATTGAGCCAGCGTGTGTTTCCAGATTGTGAGTTAATGCTGGGATTCTAGTTTCCTCTTAAACCCTTGCTCCCTGTTTGCCAGAGTGACCTTTCTATTGGACACGTTCTAGGTACAGACGTAGCAATCGATATACGTCAGCCTTGAAAGTGTGTTCAGGTGAGAAAGGTAAAGTAGTGGCTTCCTGATTGCTTTGTTAATCTCTTTGCTTTGTGAAATCCCACATCGTCAAGGGACAGGGTGTTGGAGCTTCTCCTGTTGTGTTGGTTTGCCATTTCAGTGCTCAGGCTGTCTCTCCTTGGCACTCTTGCAGTGGGTAGCGTTTGTAGTTGTCATCCGTGCTGAGTGGTAACTGCAGAGGTGGCAGTGCTGGTTTTGAATTGCATGTATTAATGTGGCTGCAAAGTAATTTCACCTACGGCTATCTCATAGCCAACAGGTAATGTTGAAGAAATGCCAGCAGCTTGAAATACTCCAGTCCTTTCCTACTCCCAGGAAGAAATCAGCAGTATTTGAGAAACGAAATACGTAGCTCCTGAAGGAGGGAGTGAATAAGGCAGGCAATGGCAGCATTAACCCAGCTCTGAAGTAAAGGTCTATAGGTGCAGAAGTACACTGCATGGCATCTGGAGCCTGATTTGTCCTTTGAGTGTGAGATTCCTGGCCCCTTGGGCATGAAGCAGTTATAAGGACTGGCAGCGTGAGGAAAAGCCCTATGAAGGATGATGGTTGTACATGTGAGAGCTTACAGAGAATTTAGGTATCACGAGGTTATGTTGTCCATCACTTGGTGATTCATGAAAAAGCAGCAGCAGCAGCAGCAGCAGTAGGATCTGAAGCTCCAGTGTTTCTTGCTTTCATGGCCTGCTCCTCACTGTCACACAAGCCAGCATGAGTTGGGTTGCAAAGTAGGAGGAGGGTTGTGCACAGGTACGGGCATGCTGCCCCAGGTAGCTCGCGTGTGCTTTGCAGGGAGAGGGACCTGCACTGCTGTAGGGTGGGTGCTGGGTTTTAACTTCTGTAGGCTGGGGCAGAAATCCAGGGGGTCTGTCGGGCAGGATTGTGGACCAGACTGGTGAGCGGCTAGATCACCTGTGGCCATTTCGTATCCTTACAGTGCAGTGCTCTCCTTTTTACTTCCGTCTCTCGATCTGCCCTGTTGTTTCTTTCTCAGTGAGCTCATGTTGCAGCAGAGAGGGAGGAACAATAAAAGAATGGCTCAGTTCATGACAGTTGCTTCCCCGAAACCAAAGCTGGCAGGAGACCACGCAGAGGAGCACGGGCTGAGCTTGGAGTGAGCCCCAAGTGCAGGAGTGGAGATTTCTTCCTACCCGCAGCTTTGTATTTGGGGCTCCCCTTCTGCTGCAGTATCTGGCCTGCCTCTGAAACTGCGGTTCTTTCATCCCCGAAAGCTGGGGCTTGCCCTGAGGGCTCACCACCCCTTTCCCCTGAGAGTTCACCACCCCTTTCCCTTCTAGAGATGTTGCCTTGCCCTTTGCGCACTTTCCAGATGGAGAAAAGCGTCCTCCATGCAAGCTGATCTGCAAGAGATTAGTCAGGACAGATGTGTCTTGCCTTGGAGGGGACAGGTGCGGTGACTCCCTGGCACTTGCTGATCTTCGGTTTTAGGGGAGGCAGAGGTGCAGGCAATTCCTTTTGAACCCAGGTGACTCTGAAAGCATTTGGATTGGGGCTGAGCTCTCTGTGTGAGGATGCTGGCTGAGCAGTACCCCCTCGCTGCTCTCTGCCCCCTTCCTCACTCAGCGTGGAGGGGGAACAGTGCCTGGGCTTCGGGTCCTGCCTGAAGGAGGAAGGTGGTAGATAGATGCATGTGGGTCAAGGGGAGACCCGAGGGCTGCCAGGCGGGCTCTGTTCCCGGCTCCTCCTTGGATCTTGCTTCTCCCTGCCAGGTTTTCAGAGATGGAGCGGCTGAGACAGGAGGTGCTATCTGGGAGTGGCGCGCGTCCGTGCAGTCTGCGGGACTCAGCCAAGGGCAGCAGACAGTCTCTGGCTGCACTGTGCATGATGAGGACTCTGCTGCGATCTGGGCAGGCTAGGATGTCTGGATAGGACTCTCTTGACAAGTAGGCTTGAGCAGATTTGTGCTGGTGTATTAAATTGCCATTGTCCTCATATGCATTACCGCACTTATCTTTCCCCTGCAGCACAAGCGAGGGGGTGATTCAGCAGAGCTTTGAGAAGGCCTGGGGTCTGAGTGCTGGGGAGTCTTTCTGGCAACAGCAGAATAAAAAGGCAGAGCTTTCATGCAAGCAGGAGGTTGTGGCAAAGCCCCCCGAGTACCCCCTCACTCCTTCCATACTCAGGCACAGACCTGCCCATCCCGACCTGCAGAGCACCCACCTCCCCATGCCTCTGTGCTCTTCCCACCCCTCTGTCCTCGTGTCGTCCCTCAGCCGGTTCCTTCGTGACTAATCCTGGAGCAGGCGCATGGGGAGCAGCTGCAATCGCCTCTATAAATCTGCCCTCTTGCTGCCGGGTTTTTGACAGTAATGAACGTGGGAGGAGGGATGGGGAGGGGTGGCGGGGGATGATAACCGAGCAGACGCCAGGGGTGCTGGGCTCCTCACTGCTTTTTTGCAAGCCGGGCTACAGCAGATTGATTGACCTGGGAGCCGTCGAGCAAACAAGGCAGTCAGGCTCTTCATTAGAGCATTAATTAGCTTCCAGGAGCTCTCCAGGGGCTGCTTCATAAAGTTCGGTTTATTAGGAGCTGTCAAGTTGAAACCATCGTGGAGGGGGAGGGTGGAGGCTCCTCAGCTGGCCTTGGAGAAGGGGGAGGCTTGTGCCTGAACCTTACTTTGGGAGCAGGGTGGGTGCAGAGCACTCTGCCGCTCTCCTAATGTCCACGAGAAACCACCACTGACAGCAGCCCGTGGTGTTGGGATAGCAGTGGCCGGAGAAACTTAAGGAGCGGAGACCAGAGGACCCTTGCCTCTTGGTCCAAGCCCATCCTTGGCAGCCACAGAGAGGCTGCTCAGTATTCCGCTCATCCTTCCCTCTGAAGACTCGATGATGGTTGTAACCATACAGGCTGGGGACGCTGGGAGGATGAGGAGGGGATGAGGCAGGAGAGAATTGGAAAAAACAGGCTGCTTAATGGCATGCTTAATGTCGGGAAAGAAAGACTGATTTGCAAACGATTGCCAAGACACTCGCATAGGATAAGGAGACGCTTTCCCTAACAAATGAAAATTAGATATTACTGTTAATGCCTTTCTTCCATCTCATTTCTTAGTAATGTCTGTGTGCAAGGAATCCTCTCATGGATGGATGCAAAAGATGCCTTTTCTACCATGGGTGTCCAGTGGGGTACTGACCTCTCCCAGACTCTTGAGTGGAAGTCCAAACAAGTGTTTTCAAGGGCCACAAAGTGCCTACTTAAAAACCTGACACTTTTTCCTGCTGGCAGCATCTAGCAATAAAGTTAAACAAGGAAAGCTAATGAGCTGGAAACTTCCTTACAGAAGTGAAGTCTAGAAACTTAGGTTTGCTGCTTGCTTGATCCCAGAGTGGTTTTGCTCTGTAGAATAGCACTGCTTCCCTGCTTTACAGCTGCCTGCTCCATCTGGCAGATAGTTGTACTCTTGCTTGAGTGATGAAGGAGTTCAAGGAGTGCTCAGGAGAGACAGGAGGCTGTTCATCGTCAGCTGTAACTGCAGCGCAGAGCAGTCTCTTCTCCCCTGGGTGCTCGGGGACTTGCTCCTTTCCCTTCATCAGTGGTGGGGTAAGACCTGCTGTTCTGCCTCAGACCTGCTGCTCTTTGCTATCAGCTTCCAGCACACTAAACAGACAAAATGGAGGTGTTCAGTGTTGTGTGACCCAGGGCCGTGCCCTTGCATAGGCCTGCATTAGCCACCCAGCTGGAGCCCTTTTTCTTTACCAGGTAGCACAGGTGGGTTTTATTCCTCCACCTCGTACCCCTGGTAGTCCCCCACCCCTGCACGTTTGCCCTGGGGAGCTCTGTCCCCACAATTGCCAGGTCCCCTGGGACAGCTTCCCCACTTAGAATTGATGCCGCCTCCTTGGCATAGTTATTTATCCCAGGCTGGCACCCTGGGGTGCTTTTTCTGTACACTTAGCCGTCACACCCTGCTCCCAGCATCCCCGTCCCCCATCTTCTCCATGTACCGTCGCCGTCACACACGCCTGAGAGCCTCCTCTTCTCGCTGCTGCTGTAGTGCATAACATACCCTCTAGTGTTCAGGCACTGGTTTGTAAATACAGATTTGAGGTGGGATTTCACCTGTGGTCACGCATCCACATGAGGATGCTCTCCCTGCCCCACTCCCAGCGGGGCGCTTGCTGGCTGGCCTTGTCAAGCTGGCTGTGGTTTCGCACTCATGGGTATCGGAGAGGTGCTCCACCACATGACTCACCCAGGCAAATCTGGCCCAATGCAGGTCATGCGTGGACGTGAGGTTACATTGGTGTCAGCGGAGCCGAAGCAACCGAGCGAGTGCCGTCTTGATCCCACAAAAACATTGCCACATGGAAACGAGCCCATTGGTGTGAGCAGCAGGGGAGGGAGCTCGTGCTGGATGTACTGCAACATTCCCGACCCTGCGCTGGGGATGCCGACACTGACCTTGCAGGGTCCGAGCTGTGTTTCACCTCCCCCTGCCTTGGGTTTCCATTCTGATACTTGGCTCCTCTGCAGGTTTGCCCCTGAAAAGTTTCTGTCAGAGCCAAGTGTGTTGAGCTGACTGCAGTCAGTTACGGTCAGGGCTTCCCTTGGGGCTTTAGCCTGGAGAATGCACCCAAGAGCATAACCTGAGAAGCTGGATTTTAAATGTGTGAAGCATCTCGGATGCATTTCACAAGGGGGGGGGGAGTGCATCCTTGCACCCAGAGGGACCCTAACCCAGCTCAGCCTGCTCTGTGTGTGCCCATTGATCTTACTGTGGGCAGTCTTGCTTTTCAGCCCCCGAACAAGACTGACAACGCCAGGAGACCTGGGCTGAATTCAGAATATGCTGCTCTGTTCAGATTAACTCTCTTCAAGGTTACTTTTTTAGGAGCAATTTTTTCACTTCGATTTCAGAGCACTCTCTGCTTCTCTCTTTGATATCTCCTGAGCAGTTTTCCACTCCCATTTGCAGCGTTCATATACAGAACCACGGCGTCAGCCTGTTTGCAGTCTGTGCACATGCAATTTCTTTGATGTTGTCTTGAATGTCTTCTCTCCACACATTTTAGCTTCTCATCGATTCCCTGTTTGCTCTCCTTGGACTAAAATACTCTGCAATGAACAGTACTTAGATATTGTCCAGCTCTAAAGCTTTGTGCATCCCTCATGTCCTTGAAATCTTCAAAAGCAGAGTCAGCAGGAGCTGCCCTTGGCGAAGAGGGAGAACTGGTGATGAGCGGGTTTCCAGCCAGGTGTTGACCACCATTCTCCTTCCCCAGTCCATGTATGGAGCCCCAGCCCCTTGGCTGCCTTGCTGATCTCCACAAAGTGAATGGCCTCGGGCCCAGCAGGCTCAGTGCTGCAGCAGCAGCACGATTTTTCTCTTGCTGCATTCTCAGCCCTCCAGTCAGAGCGGTACCCAGCCCAGGTGTCCCTCCCAGCAGGCCCGAGCAGCAGCTTTGGCTGTCCATCCTTGTGTGTGGGACCTGTACCATTTTTCATTGACAGCTTCTAGCTGTCACGTGGGATGCTTCTCCTGGGATGAGAAACTACAATTCCCCATCAGTCCTTTGCAACAGGCAGGCTGTGTCCTGTTTTGAGAAGAACAATGCTGAACAGCCAGGCAGAGAGATGGCCTAGCCTGAATTACTGTAAATCCCCTGCCTCTTGCCTTCATGAGCATTGGTTCGACTGATGGTCTGGGGGTGTCTTCTGCTGGTGGGACACAGCTGGCTGGACACAATGGCTTTGCTCTTCAACGCGGCAGTGACCTGCATAGCCAGGTGTTGCAGCAATGCCCACATAAAAGAAGCAACTACAGTAAAATAAACCCAGCCATTTCTTCCCATGGTTGATTTTACCTTGTGAGATTAATACCCCTGTGTCAGCAGAATAAACAAGGACAATTTTTGTCTGAGTGCTTTTCCAGAACCTTGGTTCATAAGGGGCTGATTATTTTGGGGTTTCTACCTGTTCTGACATTGGTTGGAGACTAAATTCACTGAACCTGCGATGTGCTTCCTTACAGCAAAATGGCAAGCTCTAGACATGCTGAACCTATGGCTCAGGGTCTTTTATTTTAACATTTATACACAAAAGTCGGCTCCCGGGGCCATCTTACTTGCTTAAATAGGACTTTGGGATGCTGTTAAAAATAAGTTCCTATACTTTTCCCTGTCCCATATAATAGAGAAGCAGGGAGTCCAGATAATGATGACTCTGTAGCCCGTCTTGTTGTAATACTTCCTCTATCCTTAAGAAGTTCAAGAAGACAATTTCTTGAGAAACAACAGATGGCTCATTTCACTTGGTTGTCCTTCCACACAGTAGACAGATTCGCCAGTTAATTTATGGAGGCAGCAGTATCAGGAGCGATTAGGGTGCGGGTGGAGCTGATCTAGCACTTGGTTGCACAGAAGGAGGTGATCCTCATCCCTGATGCGTGCTGCTGGCTTCATGGTCCTGTCCCATTCCTTATGTCAGCATCGATCCCGCTGTGTGCCAGCTCAGTTTACTAAACCTGCAGAAAATTAACCCAGTGGAAAGGAATAGTTAAAGGTGAGTGGAGTGAGCTAGCTCTTGGGTGGATTCAGTTTGGTCCTTCTCAGGGGACTTTATCTTTGCATGGAGGGCAGCACGGACAACTTGGGGCTGGCAGGGCTCGTGCGGGCAGCATCCAAAAGACCTTGTGATCCTGCCTGAGGTCTGTCTGGAGAGCTTGCTCTCTGTATGGCAAGAAAATGGCATTTCATACCACCCTTAGCATCTCATCTCTCTCTGTGTAGCAGCCAGCTTTTCAGCGATAGCCGCTGAAAATGCTCAAGTCAAATATAGTGCATGCAAAAATCAGCCATGTGCTACAGGGTGCAGTTGTACTCAAGTATTTTTCTGACACCCTGTTCGGAAATTCGGCCATTAATGGCCAGCCTCCAGAATGGCATGGGAGTTTGTGTGTGGTGCTGCTGTATGTGTTATAACTTGCTCTTCGGGTACATTTAATTACCTTTTTTCCCTAATTGATGGAGTGCGCCTTTGTTTGAAATCTTTCTGATGAGGGGTTGATTAAATATCTCAGTATGTTATTTTTTTCGTTCTTTATCCTCAGTGGCTGTAGCTTGGTACTGAATTTCTCTTCCAGTGATCCTATCTCCGTATTTTAATTTACAAGTGATCAGTGAGCCGTATATTGTTTTCTGACAGCAGGCACAGCTCATGCTGGGAATCTTTTATTCCTCCTCCCCTCCTCTCTCTCCTGCAGAACTTTTACATTCATTTCAGGGTTTGGCAGGAGGGTTTCTGGGTTTAGGTTTGCGGACCATTTTGCTTTGGGGTGTACTTGTTTCTTGCTGTCCTTCAGAGAGACGTGGTTTCTGTTTCTTGGAGAAGCTCTTGCTTTTCCCAGGCCAGCAGCATGTCCCAGATGGTGGTCTCTGGCTTATCCATGGCCAGACCTTGAAGGCTGTGGGCTTCCCAGCTTTCTCCATCCCTGCGGCTACACACACAGCCTTTTCCATATATGCTCACAGATGTATGGTTTCTGGGGCTTTAAAGAGACTTTCTGGGTCACATAGGCATGCTTCCCCGAGGCCCCGTTTGGTTACCTGATAGTTTGTTAGCTGCTCCACAGACTCCTGCGTGGCATGGCTGGTAATCCCAGGCTGTCCCCTAGCTGAGCAGACGTCCTTGTCACCGCCTGCAGTCTTCGCGCCACAGCATGAGGCATGCAGCGATGGACTTGATCCGCTACCTATGTGTTTGGTAGGTCAGCAGTCTGACTGTGCTGCTTTTGCGGAGAGGGAGGCATTGGGCTGGTTGTCAGTAGGTTTGGCTGATGCGGTGCTCACCTTCTGTGGGGCTGAAGCTGGTGTGGGTACAGCAGAGCATCTGATGCAGGCAGGTCCACCACAGGGTGCAAGGGGAGATGCCCGTTCCGCTTTGCCACAGCACCCACCGGCAGCAGTTTGAGTGCATCAAGCTGCACTTCCCCAGGTTGCAGTAGTACAGTGTGCTTGGGGCTCAATTTTGGGCTGGGGCTGTTGGAATGGGCAATGGTCAGCGTGGATGTGCACAGCTGCTTAAGTACCCAGCTCATCTTTTTGCAGCAGCAGGCTGTGACGCTGGGGAACGTCTGTGCCTCCTATGGACTTTGCGGCAACTTGCTGAACATATTGAAATGCGGGTCACTTGGTGGTTTATTCCCGGCCTCTTTCTGTCCCTGAGAGGATGTGGGTCAGGGCCAGCTCCTAGGCTTACTCCTGGGGCTGGGAGCACCCACCAGTCTGTGCTGCAGGAGACATTATTTGTTGCATTCATATAAGGAACTGTAAATTTGGGAGAGAAGTGTCACGTAGCTGATTTGTAGCAAAACATGAGCAGTACGTGTAGGGAAAAGCGCAAGGCGAGGGACTCCCAAGCCTCTCGAGCCCCGGGGGAGTGGCGGTAGCATTTGGTGGCACCTGGGGTGATGCCAAGGGGCATGGCCTAGGTGGGTGAAGGCATGCCTGCTCCCTCCCGCTCCGCGCAGAGGCTCTGCCCTGGCACAGCCCTCTGTGGAAGGGCCATCACACCATCTCTCCACAGGAGTCGGGCAGGGCAGAGCAAAGTCGGATTAACAGCCTGTCTGATTGCAAGCAGACGGTACTGTCCCTGAAAGGGGGGAGGGGGAAAAAAGGTGACCCACATCCATCTAGACTAGCAGTCAGTCGGTTTGGTGGCTTGTCCAGAGACTGATCTTCTCTGTACAAGAAAGGAGCAGCATGCAAAAGCGAGGATTTAGCCTTAGGAAATTAGTAGGCTAGAGAGGTTGCAGGAAGACCTGCAGATAGGAGAGCTCCAGCTGCATCTCTTTATCGCTGTTGCAGACAGACCTATATTGTGCTTTTGTTTGCACGTCCAACCCAGAGCAGCCCACCGGCAACCAGGACCTGAGTGGTTTGGGGACCGTAGAAACTTTTGGCATTGCTCTGTGACCAGCACTGCTGAAGGTCAAGATGGCAGGTTGATATTCAAAGTCGAAGCCTCCACTCTTTTGTCTGCCTGCTTGGGAGGGGGCAGCAGCTGAGCCTTCCTCAGGAAAGGGTTAATGTTGTCTCTCCTTCCCATAGAGCTCTCCCAGTAATTCAATCATGTCAGCCTGTTTGCAGGCAATAATTCATTGTTATAGGAACACTACAGTAAAGTGACAAGTTAATAATGGCAGTAATAATGGCAGGCAAAGTCTAATGCTATTTCCCTTTCTCCTGCTCCTGTTGCACCAGCAGCCTCCCATGTTGACTAATGCAATTTGCAACCTCGCTAATCCAGTTTCAGGAGGAATTGTGTTCTGTTAAAAGAGAATAACAGGAGTCGGGAGCTGTGCTGCCATGTTCCTGCCATCTCTGGGGAGGCTGCCCCTGGCGCTGGAAGTCTTTGTCTTTACTTTGCTGTGATTTCTATACCACGGTTAAGCCTAATGAGGAAGGTCTTCCTAGGAGCATCTCATCTTCCTCACTTCTGCGAATACCTTTCCTCTAACGCCTCTTCTCTGAAAGGGCTCGCACATCTTTCCCTTTTGAACATTGGTTTGCTTTCAGCTAACCTAGTAAACGTGAGTCCCCCACCCCTCTCCACGCTGAGTCAGAAGGCTGGCATGTACTTGCTTGACTCCTGTTGCCCCAGTTCCCCACGGTCATTAATGCAGGTGTCCTTGCAACGTGTGTGGAGGTGGAGGAGGCTCTTCAGCCCTGCTTTGTGGAAGGGAGAAGGGCTGGCAGAGGCACTGAGCGTTAGTGCGTGTCTAAGCCTGTGGCAGGGCAGTGACCTGCACACAGGTCCCTTGAATCCCAGGCAAACATCCCCAGGCAGGAATTTGGGTGCCGAGTGCTTTCTGGGCCCTAGCGAGGGAAATGGTGAGGCACCTCTGGGTTGTGACCACAGGCTGAGGGGTCGGCTGAGTTTGTGCCAAAAGCCCGGCTGGTGCCCTTCAGGGTTGTACGCTAATGGTGCCGGGGAGAGATGAGTTCCAGGGGCCATGCTCCTGGAAATGAGTCTCTCCTGATCGGTCTGCTAAACCCCATGTGTGGTGTTAAACCATGTCTGGGTTTGGGTTGGGTTGGCCTCATTTCTGCTCCCCACACACACACCCCCCTCAGCACAGTGAAATCCTGATGGAGGCTTTCAAAAGTAGGGCATTCCCCAGGAAAACTTTTTGCAACACTTCATCAGTTCTCTCCAGGCGAGAGCATCTTCTGGAAGAGCTCTCCCCAGAGGGCAGCAGTCTCCAAAGTGGGACACCGCCTCCCCGCTACGGTGACAGGGCTCCCCGAGGACTCTGTGGGCTGGTGGTGGCCGTCCTCCTGCCCACTCCTTCTGTGCCATGGCCGATGGCTCATGCAGAGCTGGCTCCTTCCCTGGCCGACGGCCCCCTCCTCCTTCGCTGCAGGGGTTTTGTATGGGGCTTTTTTGGGGGGAGGGTATCTTCAGCCGCAATTAAACATCGCCATTCCCAGGACTTGGTAATAGTGGCTCCCAGGTGGGAAGTGAACTCCTGCTGTTGTATTTTCTTGCTGCCTACAAGGGAAGATGATGTAAGGAGTCTGAGACAGAGCATCTTTTTATCAGAGCATTTTTAGGTACAGATTGCAAAGTGCTTTGGTAAAGGTAAGTGTTGTAACCCCTGCTTGATGATTAGGAAATAGAGGGGAGCGAGCCAAGTGGCTTCACCACAGCGGCGAGTCAGCAGTAACGCTGTGAATCATGTCACTGCCTCTGTCCTCCTCCTCTAATGACTGCTTTCCCTTCTGCAAATATTTGTATAACTGTGTTTACCACATGCCCAGCTTGAGGAGGCTGATTGCCTGCTTGATGGTGTGTAGAAAACCCCTACCATATATATCAGCTTGGAGAGCACCTAGCCATGTCGTAGCCTGCTGTCGTTGTAAGGTCTGTTTGACCTGGCCCCCCAGCCCAGACGTGCAAGCTTTGAGGACGAGAGCCTGCCGCAGGTATCCCAAGACAATGCGTGTCCCTGCAAATGAGTGGGGACATTTTCCTCAGCCTGGGAATTAGTGCAAAGGGACTGTGATGCTGGAGGACGAAGTGAGGTGTCTAGTAAGTGTATGAGCTTGCCGTGGACACCTAGCATCTTTGCCAGCCTCTCCATCCTAAGAGGCGTGTAAGGTCCCCCGTGTCCTGGCCAGGCTCCAGTGTGAGTCATCACCCATTGAACCGCCTGGAGCTCCTCCAGCAGATGCGGTGGGATGCCCTCAGTGGTGTGGGAGAGCCTGCCTCCGTGCCATTGGAGAGCTGATGTCTTCTGTCCCGGCACTGCCTGCAGGGCCCCTGCCCGAGCACCACTGCAGAGTTCAATGCCTGCACACGTTCTTCACACAGATTGTATGGCTTCATGTGGGGCTGGGAGACCAGGCTAGCTTAAAAAAAAATATGAGAGTTGTAACCATGACTTGTTGCCAGTGTAAATTGAAAGCGTTAATAGAGTATGTAGGGCCAATTACAGTACATCAAGGTATGATATCCTCTTTACTGGCGCCCTCCAGGGAGCCAGGAGACATTGTGGCAACAGGATTATAGTTTGCAGATGATATGCCGATAACTTCACCTAGACACATGCACCTGTTTCCTTCACTAAGCAGATGTTCGGGAGGCTGTTAAGAGAACATCAGCCTCTTGACAGCGTAGCAGAAAATGCCGTGTGACCGTGCCTGTTCACATCGCTGCGCCCACCGCCTCCGCTGGTTGACAGAGGGCTGGAGCAGCCCTGCCCTGACACACCGAAACCCCAGCCCCTGGGGCAGGCTGGATCAACTCAGCATTTGAAGGCCAAGCCCTTTCCTGGCTCTCTGCCCAGGCAAATCCCCAAGCCAGGAAAGGGTGTTTCCCCCATGTCAGGAGGGCGAGGCTTGGCTGGCTCAGTGCCTGGGGTGTCAGTCTTCTTGCAATCTCACTCATGCACCAGCAGCTACAATCATTTCCATGTCATGCAGGCATCTTTAAACATGACCTGGCAAGCTGCCATAGTGAGACCCTGGAGTAGACTTATCACCGGGATGGAAAGAGATGGACTCCGTGGCATTGTATTGTACTGTTACCATCACCATCACCCTGGACCCCTAACTTCAGGATTTGTTTTTTTTTTTTCTTCTTAAATCATTGTTCCGGAGTGCAAGATGAGCCTTTTGGATTAGTTTGCATATCTGTGAATGGTGGCTGATGGTCCTCGCTGCTCTCCTCCTGTGGGAGAGCAGAAGTGTGAGCAGCCCCACAAAGTTTCCCATGTCTTAACCAGAGTGTGGGCAGAGGATCTCTGCCCTGCATGAGCAAGCAAACCAGCCTGCAGCCTGAAGGTGCCCCAAGGTAACCTGTGCGCCACAGTGTTTCCAACTCAGCAGTTTTCAGCCTGTAAAAGCCATGAATTATTTCTATAGGATCTGCAAAAGGTAATGAAGAAGAGGTAGGTGCGCGCTTACTATGCAGGAGCTGGTGCCTGGAAGGGGAAGCATTTGGTGTTCACAGATTGGAAAAGACTGAGAATGTCCTCTCTAATTCTGTGGGAGGGAAACAAAACCTGCGTTTGCATCTTCCGTGGTGTGCCTCCGTTAGGAAAATAAGTCATGTTAGATGAGAATTGCATTGGCAGGGATGTCATTATATATCACCGATACCTCTAATCTAGACGAAACTTCGCGCATGGTGTTACGAACCTGTGCAAGCATGTGCAGTCTAGCAAAGGGAAGACCTGTAATTCCCTGCCAGAGCCTGCTGCTCCCGCTGGTAGTAGTAGTAGAAGTGATCATCTCATAAAGATTTGGGGGACTCCGTGCACGTGTGGGCAAATTCCTGAACGCTGGCTGCAACGGCTGCCAGCTGTTGGAGGGTTGGGGTGTGTGCCTGGAATTTAAGATCTCATTTTTGCTGGAGTTAATAAGATTTCTTCCCTATCACCCTCACCCCCACGAAAGAAGACATCTTCCCAAGTTGAATGGAGGTGTGAAGAGCTGCATGGAGGCCATCCAAGAGCCCTTGGATGACCTCAGGGGTCTGTGCTGTTTGTACACAGTGAGAATTGCCATGATCATGGTCCAGGAACAAGCCCTCACTGCTCCAGTGAAATACATCTGTCATGTACGAGGTGCAGGTCGGTTGCCCCAAACACCAGGCTTAAAAATACTCCGTGCTCGTCCTCCTCATTTTCATCTCCTGGAGCTGCTGCGATGGGGGAAGAGCACTGGAAGGGATGCTTGCATCTCAGCAGCTCCGGTCTGTACATACCCTGGCTCGCTCTGTGTGTGTATGTGTTGATGTTGAGCAACCCTGCCACACGCAGCGTGTGTATATACTGCATTTTAATAGATACAGGGCTACTGACTTAACATACACGGTTGCTATAGTAACAGAGGTTTCCTTAGTAACGGTTGCAGAAAATAATCCAGTACCAATTAAAAATAAACTGTTTGGAAAGGGGGCTGGGGGAGAAAGGAAACTGCTGAGAATCGCCTTCCCCTTTATTGGTTCATCTCCCAAGGACTTGGAAGATTGATTAATGCTTGAAATAACCTTTCTTAACCAACAGTGAGCCAAAAAGGTGGGACGAGTGTGGGTGGGGTGGCTAAGGCTGCTGTCCTGAAGTGAAACAAAGGGGAAGAAGTGTATCTGGGGTACGGCAGAAATACAACAGGGCGATGCTAAATCTCTCCATTAGGTTGAAGTCCCCAGGGAGGAAAAACAACGGACTATTTCCCTCCTTCCCTCCCTTCACTGTCTGTGTGCCGTACCAGTAACACAGCCATCGAGTCTTCATTAGCATACTGATTAAAGCCACAGGCAGTCCAGGCTCCAGGGGAACGTCTAATGCGTTACCAGGATGCCTACCTCAGATGCTGTGTTAGAGCAGAAAGCGTCTCTGTGGTGGGAGTTCCTTCCTCCCATTTGAGGTTGTTTACCTGCGCCTATTCTCTCCCTCGGCCCCGTCGCTCATCACTTGTGCCGACAGGCATCCGAGACCCTGGGGCCCAGGGGAAACTGGAAGCAAAGTGTGATGCAAAGAGAGGAGCCCGTGCCTCGGTGAGAGAGAGGAGACAACGTTGCCTCCCTGCAAACACAGGATGCAGGGATGGGATGGGTTTCCAGGGTGCGGATGGGCACAGCTCCCCTGGCAGCCGTCAGTTGTTCATGCCTGTGGTGCCACACTTCTGCCGTGCCACTCGTGCCCAGGGCGCTCGCTAGGTTTCATTAAGAGATTTACTGGTTGTCGGCAGAATGCCTTCACCCGGCAGCAAGACAGCATGCCCCCTCTCAGAGGGGAGCTGCCACGCGAGGCAGCGGGAGAGGTTGGGCTGGACTGGGCTGTAGCAGGACTGGGGTACCCACCTTCTGCCTCTTGGCTGTTGTCAGGACCCTTTATAAGCCACGCCTGAGCAGCAGTGCTTGCCGTCACAGGGTGCACCGGGAAGGGGCTCTGCTTGGGGAGATGCTGGGGAGACCTGCTGCCTGCTGGACCCTCTTGCACACTGCCCCCGTTCCTGGGAACCTCCCCCGTTTTCCTGACTATGCTCCGATGTCCTGGGTGATGTGTTGTGCTTCATGCTCAGCCTAGGGCTCATCCCTTTGGGTGGGCAGATATGGGCATTCTGCGTCCTCGCATCGGAGAGGAGGTGCTGGTCGCGCAGGAGAGGCGAAGTAGGGGAGCTGGTGGCAGAGCTGCTGGGTGGAGTGGTGTGTCCGGCCGGGAGCTGCTCCTCTCCTCGGGTCTGTAGCCAGCAGGGTCCGGGGCACGCCAGGCACAAGTGTCACAGGAGGGCGCTTTGTGTCCTCCCCTGCAGAGCGGAATGCTCTGGGTCAAGGCTCCGGCGACAGGCACAGCCTGAGCACACGCAGCGGAGGCTTTATGTCCTGCTGCTGCAGGGACAGAGGAATCAGAAACAGGTGTGTCTCTCTCCTTGCAGGGGCAAGAACTAATGACACTTAGCTACCCCCGTGGGAACTGCAGTTGTGCTTGGGAAGCCAAGGGAGGTGCTGTGCCTGTGGCTTTTTCCCGGGGAGCCAGATCTCCTGGCTGCTGGAGCAAAGCTTGCTCCCAGCTGATCCTTTCCAGTCTGGTGCTCTTTCTTCTTTTCCAGTTGTGCCTGCATTTGCTCCCCTAGCTATTCAGTGATTGTGGGTTATGTGTCACTGAGATGGCTGGCATGTGACAGCAGTACAGTCTCGTTTAATTCACTCTTCCTGGAAATGGTTTTGTCTGGAACTGGTCAACAGCTCATTGCCATGAGGTGCAAGTGTTATGATTTCACCGTGAAAAAACCCACTGAGTTTGGGCGTAGTCTTCTTGCTAGGTTTGGTGCTTTAGACCACGGTGAATTAAGAAAAGGAATCTTTTAAAGGACAAACTGTGAAAAAGCAGCCTCTTGCTGAGGGACACGGTGGGAGGATCCAGGAGTAAAGCGGGCGGTGAAAGAAGAAAGATTTGGTAGCAGAACATCTAAACGCCTTTGTCTTAAAGGTCCAGTGCAAGTGGGACCCAGGCAAGAGCAGCCATGCCTGCAGGACTCTCTGGTCCTCCCCAAACCAGGTAAGTTTCTTTTCTATATTAATGACCCCCCTCTCCTCATCCTTCTCTGTTCCTCCCTCACAGTGACCAAGCTGCAGGTGAGCAAGTCGAAGCGGAGCATCACTCTGGTGGAGAACCGCCCCATCCCCCTCAACTGCTCAGTGAAATCCCAGACCAGCCCCGACTCGCACTTTGCCGTGCTGTGGTATGTCCACAAGCCCTCTGACGCCGATGGCAAGCTCATCCTGAAGACCACCCACAGCTCGGCCTTTGAGTACGGCACCTATGCGGAGGAGGAGGGGCTGCGGGGCCGGCTGCAGTTCGAGCGCTCGGCGTCGGGGGGGCTCTTCAGCC
>NW_009208497.1:40164-43481 GCF_000690835.1 Fulmarus glacialis
GCTACTACTGCAACGTGGAGGATTGGCTGCTCAGCCCCAACCATGCCTGGTACAAGCTGGCAGAGGAGGTGTCGGGGCGGACAGAGGTCACCGTCAAGCAGCCAGGTACCACGTGCTGTACCGGGGTCCTCTTGGCATCAGCTCTTGCGCCCAGCTCGTGAGCTCACCGAGATTTTCTGGGGCAACAGGGATCCTCTGCTCTTCTTTCTGCTACAGCCTTTTCACCCTCTCCTTGCATCCTCATGCCTGCATGTCGCTGCACGAAGAGGGACGTTTTCCCCCTCTGGTTTGACCCTCCTCCATTTAGGCTGGGTTGGCGTGCATTTTAGTGTCTGTACATGAAGGTTGTCTGTCCCCCACGATCTAGAGGGCCACTGTATCCAGCCAGGTTTCTTTATCCTCAAGAGCATCATGTGGCAAGAGTGTCGACTAGTGACCTACTGAGGGAGAACCGGTGTGTGCCTGCCTGGGAAATCATGTTCATGTTTTGCACACAGTTTAATTTTACTCCGTGCCTGTATCCTGGCAGGCACGGGGAGCCCTGTCTCTTTTCCCTCTGTGCACATGAGATGCGAGTAACGAGTTTAATGAGGTGGGGAGCTGGCTGCCAGGAAAGGAGAAATCTGCTCTGCTGGTGGTTTCTGTGGCAGCAGACATCACTGGTAAAGGTGGGCTGATGGAGGAGCTAAAGATGGCCCCCACGAGCTGGGGACAAGAGCCCTCATTTTGTGCAAAGGCGGGAGGCAGAGAGGCAAGCACCGTCTCTGAGAGCAGCCTGGACCCCATGTGTGCTGCTGAGGCAGAGCATCACAAGGAAGCCTGCCTTGTCCCCGCTTGGTCCAGGTGCCTGTTTCTGGAGGATAAAATCCCTCAGGCAGGAGGGATGCACCTGGATAGTAGGGCTGCACTAGGATGCTTAATGCATTTTCTCACTCTGGATTTGTCTGGCTAGACACAAGCTCTGTGGATGGGGGTACGAGAGGGATATTGAGTATGGTCCCTGGTGCAGCTTTGCCTGCTCACGCAGGGAGCACAAGAGGCCAGAGCGTACTGGTCCCAGTTCCTCTGCGAAGTCCTGAGATGGCTGTGGGACGGTCAGGGATGGGGGAGCTGTGATCTGCCTCCTCTTTTGCATCACCCACCTCTCTCTGGGAAGTATGGTGCCTGTCACTTGCTGCAGCGGCCATACCAGGGAAGTCCAGAATGTGCCCCTGGAAAGAAGTCGTGAAGGAATTTGGAGTGTATGACACATCATTTCACATAAAAGAGCTGATTGCAGTCACCCCACTAAGTATCAATGAAATTGTGGAGCAAAAGCCAGGGACATTCCCAAGGCAGCAAAACACTGTGTGTGACTTTGCCCTTGTGCCACTTCTTGTTTTGCAGTGATGGTTCCCTATAATCAGCTGTCCGTTCTCTGCCTTGTTTTTTTCCCTTTTCCCACAACAGGAGGGCTTACTGGTCGGGGTGTGACCGGGCTACTGCCCTGCCCCAGGAGGAGGATGAAAAAAGATTGAGGTGTGACCTCCCTTCACAAGGTGCCTGTGTACTTAGGACCCCACAGGTCCTATGGGAGATTGTGGCTTTCCAATTCCCTGTGCTGAATGGGGCGTTGTTGGCGGCTAGCCTGAGATTTTCAGAAGACCCTAAAAAACACAAGTCCCATTTTCTTTTCCTCCTCTTGTTTTTTTTCCCCATCATTTTTTTTCCTGTCCTTCTTTTCTTTCATCACACTCCCAGGTTGTGGCCATTGGGTGGGGCTTGTGGGGAGACAAAGGACCCTTGCAGCCCTTGGTCACCTTGGATTTCCGATGGCCTTTTCCCATAGATAACCGCCTGCAGGTGAACCAGACCCACAAGAATATCACGGTGCTGGAGAACCAGTGGGTGACCCTGGAGTGCCTGGTCAGCAGCCGGACCAGCCCCTCGTCCCAGCTCTCGGTAGAGTGGTACGTCTGGCGGCCGGGCCACCCAGAGAAGGAGGCGGTGGCCCGGCTGAGCCGGCAGAGCACCCTGCGCTATGGGGACCTGGCAGCGCTGGGTGACCTGCGGAGCCGGCTGCACCTGGAGAGCCCGTCCCCAGGTCTCTACCTCCTTTCCATCCAAAACGCCACTGTGCAGGACAGTGGGGCCTATGACTGCCGCGTGGAGGAGTGGCTCCTTGACCCCAGCGACCGCTGGTACAAGCGGGCAGAGGACCTTTCTGGACTCATCACCCTCACTGTCAAGCAGCCAGGTAAGGAGGATCTTGTGCCAACAGCTTTGAGCAGCGCTCTGCCCTCTTGGACCGAATGCGTGAGTCACCATTGTCTGTCATCGACAGTGCGTCCGGGCAGAGGGCAGGACTGCTGTGCTACAGACCATGCTGGTGCCTTCTTGCATGCCTTCTTGGGCACACCCTTGCTTTTCTGGAAGGAGCATAGAGCAAGTCCTGCAAACACAGCTAGATGGGCTTGGGATTTTGTCACCACTGCATCTGCAAATTTAATTTTTTACAGCAGTTTTGGCAGATTCAATAGACTAGGCTTCCAATTGTATTCACATTGTCATTGAGAATGAGATAGGAGAACCTATCTGTGCTTCCCAGGTGTGCGCCCCAGGGGCAAGGTCCTCCACCAGTGGAGGAGGTCGAGACCCTTGCTGGTGTCCAGGCTGTTTCTCACACTGCTGCTCCCCGTTCTGCGGGTGAAGAAGCAGATGCAGGGTGTGCAGCTCCAAGGGTTCGTCTGACAGCTGGGACGAGGGCTTAGGCTTCTTGATGGGGCAGGAGTTGGCTATGAGGAGCCTGCCTCTATATGGACAAGGGGGTACTTACAGGCTTTCTGGCCACCCTCTTGCCAGTGATAGTGGTTCAGTTGGATCCTGCAGCCTACCACCACCGTTTTTTTGGCCATGCCCAGACACAGGGAGGCAGGCATCAGGGATCGCCACAGGTGCTTCTTGTTCTTTCCATGATCTAGCGGGGAAAAAAGTGCTACAGAAGTTCAAACCAGGGAGGAAACTGCAGTTACAAAGGATTGTGAGATAGAATAGAATGGAATAGAGTAGAACAGAATAGAATAGAATAGAGTAGAATAGAGTAGAATAGAATAGAATATTTCAGTTGGAAGGGATCTACAATGATCATCTAGTCCGACTGCCTGACCAATTCAGGGCTGACCAAAAGCTGAAGCATGTTATTAAGGGCATTGTCCAAATGCCTCTTAAACACTGACAGGCTTGGGGCATCCGCCACCTCTCTAGGAAGCCTATTCCAGTGTTTGACCACCTTACGGGTAAAAAAATGCTTCCTAATGTCCAGTCTAAACCTCCCCTGG
>NW_009208497.1:43540-50374 GCF_000690835.1 Fulmarus glacialis
CCAGCCCCTCCCTCTCCATTTCTCCTCCTCAGGAAGCTGTAGAGAGCAATGAGGTTGCCCTTCAGCCTCCTTTTCTCCAAACTAGACAAACGCAAAGTCCTTAGCCACTCCTCATAGGACATTCCTTCCAGCCCTTCCACCAGCTTTGTTTCCCTCCTCTGGACACATTCAAGGACCTTCACATCCTTCTTACATTGTGAAACTGCATACAGTACTCGAGGTGAGGCCACACCAACGCTGAATACAGTGGGATGATCACTTCTTTTGACCGGCTGGTTATACTGTGTTTGATGCACCCAGGATGCGGATTGCCCTCTTGGCTGCCAGGGCACGCTGCTGACTCAGACTGAGCCTGCTGTCGACCAGCACCCCCAGAGCCCTTTCTGCAGGGCTGCTCTCCAGCCACTACTCTCCCAATTTATACTTGTGCCCGGCATTACTCCATCCTAGGGGCAGAATCCGGCATTTGGACTTGTTAAATTTCTTCCCATTAATCATAGCCCAATGCTCCAATCTATCTAGATCCCTCTGCAAGGCCTCCTGTCCCTCAAAAGAGTCAACAGCACCTCCCAGTTTGATATCACCAGCAAACTTGCTAATGGTGCATTCAACTCCTGCATCCAGATCTTTGATAAATATATTAAACAGAACTGGCCCTAGAATTGAACCCTGAGGAACGCCACTGGTGACCGGTCGCCAGCCAGATGTAGCCCCGTTCACTACAACCCCTTGAGCCCTGCCCCTCAGCCAGTTCTTCACCCAGCGCACCATGAAACCGCTCATCCCACAGTTGGACAGTTGGAAGGATGCTGTGAGGGACAGCAGAAAAATCCAGAAAAACTACATCCACCGCCTTCCCCTCATCCATTAGGTGGGTGACCTTATAATAGAAAGATATTAAATTAGTTAAACAGGACTTTCCCTTTGTGAACCCATGTTGAGCATGCCTGATGATTGCATCAATGCATTTCAATAGCAGCCAGTATAATCTTCTCCATAATTTTTCCAGGAACTGAGTTAGACTAACAGGCCTGTAGACCCTGAAGGGTCTTCCCTCACATCCTTTATGTAGATTGGAATAACATTGGCTAGCTTCCAGTCAGCAGGGACCTCCTCTGACTTCCAAGGCCTTCGGATGATGATCGAGAGGGATCCTGCCATAATGTCTGCTAGCTCCTTCAGTACTCTGGGATGAATCCCACCAGGCCCCATGGACTTGTGGACATTCAGCTGATACAGCTGGTCCCTTACAATTTCAGTGTCCACAAATGGAAAGTCACTTGTTCCCACACTCGTGGCCCTCCGCCTCAGGGGACCGGGCAGCCCAAGGTCTGTCAGTGTTATTAAAGACTGAGGCAAAAAAAGCATTGAATGCCTCCACTTTTTCTTCATCCCTATTAGTCAGGTGACCGTCTTCAACAAGTATCGGTCCAGTGTTTTCTTTAGACCTCCTCTGGCTATTAACATACTTTAAAAAGCCCTTCTTGTTAGCTGACAACACTGGCCAGTTTCAACTCTAACTGAGCTTTGGCCTTTTGTTTCTTCTCCCTGCATATATGAACCACAGCTCTGTAATCTTTCTGCGAAGCCTGACCTTGCTTCCAGAGATCATACAATTTCTTTTTCCTCTTGAGCTCCACGAGGAGTTCCCTGTTCAACCAAGTTGCTTTTCTGCCCCGCTTGCTTGACTTAGGACACAGTGGAATTGCCTGCTCCTCTGCTTCCAAAAGGTGGTTCTTAAAGACTGACCAGCACTCATAAGTGCTCAAAAACAGATTCCCAGGGTACTCTGCTAAGTTTCGTCTGTTTTAACAACAGATAAGCTGCAAGGACAATTTACCTTGGAAAATACGGATTCCCTAGTTTTTGAGGCATATGACTCAAGATTAAATGTCTGTCTTAAAGGCTGTAGGTCAAATAACAGTTATGGTTCGCATTTGCTGGGTACTTTCCAGCATGTAAAGCAACCACTCTGCAAGTGCTGCTGTGGTGCTTTATGCCTGCCCATTCCAGCGAGGTGTCAGCCTCGTAACTCTGCAACGGAGCTGGCAAAAGGGTAAGATTCTGGAAAGGTTTTAGGGGTCATTCCTGGCAGAGATTTGTACTGCGAAGGAGGAGCGCTCTCAGGGGACAGCACAGCCCTTATCTGCCTGGTCCTGGCTTGGGAAACTTTGCTTGCCAAGTTGGCTTGAGCAGAGACCCCCCACAGGCAATCCCTGTACCCTGCATGCCCGCACAGTTCTAAGTGCAGCTCTTCATCCAGGCTGAGAATTGCCAGCCCTGATGGAGGTGGGAATGAACGGCAGGGGAAATCCTTGAGGCTCATTTTGAATTGCGGACGGATGTGAAGTAGGAAGAAGAGAGGGAGTTGGGGGTGCACTAATTCAGGATACTTTTTTTCTAAAAGTGCTTTGTTGTTGTTTGTTTTTCTTTCATAGCAGCCAGTACTTAACAAAATGACTAAACTTGCTTGTGACTCATGTCTCATTAGTGAGGATCTCCATGCTCATCTTTCAGGACTATAATCATGAGCAAAGGGGGAAAAAAAACCTTCAGACAGCAGTTCTCCTCTTTCTGCTTAACCTGCTGAGATGGGGGAGGCTCTGTGTTGGTTTTGACAAGCCATTTCCTTCCCTTCCTCCTTTTTACCTCAGTAGTCCCTGAAATCTCAGGACTTACCTCATTCCTGTTTCTGCTCAGGAGTCTTCCCAGGGAAGATGTGAACTGAATGCACTCATGTTGCCTGAAGAGCTCTGGCCTTAATGAAGATTTTCCTCATGGGACCATTTACAAAGTGTCAGGCAGATGCTGTAATCAGAAGCCCCACTGGGCACAGCAGCCCTGCGGCTGATAAGAGCTGGGGGACAGCAGCCCCCTCCTCCAGAGACACCCGGAGTCTAGGCAAGGGAGGGCTTGCCCAGCTATCTTTGCTGGAGAAGAAAGCACCTCTCTCTTTGGTGAGCTATTGGCTTGCCCTTCCTGCTCAGCTCCTGCATCGGAAAGGGCTTTTTAATCTTTAAATGAAAATTTAGATCTGGACTGATTGCGATCCCTGGAGTATGTGTTCCCTGGCAAGATGACTAAACCAAACGTTAATTGCTCTTGAAGTCAGCCTTTAATCAACTCCTCTTGGATTCTGGCCACTGTATCTCAGTTAGGTAAAAACATCTCTTTAGCCTTACAGCAAGCACTAGAGAAAAAAAACGAGAGGGGAAGATTTTTGGAAGCGTCCTTGCTATGTCTGTGCTGAGGACGTCTCCATGGAGGAACCTTTTACCTAAATAACTTCCCAAATTACTGGAAAAAATCCTCTCCTCTTCTGTCATGCTGATTTTCAAGTCCTTTGAGCACTCTCAAGGAAATAAAAAATAAGCATGGAGTGCAATGCTCTTTGCACCGGTAGCTGGGGAGTAGTAGTACGTTGCTCCTCGGCGCATGCACCAAACCTCGGTATTTCCTGACACGTTCTTGTAGGGCGTCTGGATGAGCTGCAGCAGCTTTCTCCTCTCGCACGCACGCCCGTTAGTTGGTGCAAGGGTCTGCGTGGGCAGGATGGTAGCACGGCGCTCGCAGCCAGCTGCTGTTTGACCCTGCGCCAGGTGGTGTGTGGCGAGGATGCTGCGCCTGCAGGGTTGACCACAGAGGCACCTGTGGGACTTGGCAGGCTCTGTCAAGCCTTTGGGTTTTGCTTGGATCGCGCCCAGCACTGATGTCGTGACAGTCAGTTTGCGCCGGGGCAGGGTGGCTTTGATGATAGCGTTTTGCTCAGCACTCACCTCTCCCCTTTTATCACCTCAGATCCCACCTTGCAGGTGGACACGGCCACCGCCAACCTCACGGTGCAGGAGAAGGAGTCCTTCCCGCTGGACTGCAGCATCCTGTCCCGCTCCAGCCCCGAGTCCCACTTTGCAGTGACGTGGTACAACCTGCGGGCCAAAGAGGCGGGTGGCCGCGCAGAGGAGGACGAGGAGGAGGAAGAGGAGGAGGAGAGGGAGGCGGTGCTAAGTGTGGGCCCCGACGCCGTCTTCAGCCCCGAGGCAGGTCGGTGGGAGGGCCGCCTGCGCTTCCAGAGGCTCTCGGCAGTGCTCTTCCGGCTCACGGTGCTGCAGGCCGGCGGTGCCGACACGGGCAACTACTCGTGCCGCGTGGAGGAGTGGCTGGCAGACCCCAACGGCGTGTGGTACCGGCTGGCAGAGGAGGAATCGGGAACAGTTGCTGTTCACGTGCAGGATGCAGGTGAGAAGAGGCGACAAGCCTCTTGGGGGCATGGCCCTGGCATCCGCTGCGTCTTTGGTTCAACCAAGAGAAAAAGGCCAAGGAGCGGGTGGGACTGGGTCTCGCCTGCACCGGTGCTGATGCTTTTCCAATCGGCTCTGTGGCTTGTAGCCCAGCTCTTGGCTGGGCTTGCACACCTGCGTTGCACTTAGCTCTGTGCTAGGGCTGCCCATCCCACAGCACTTAGTGCCTGGTGTGTCCCAGGTCAGTGGGGGCAGACTTTGACCCCCACTGGGGTTTAGTCTTTCCCTTTGGGAAACACCCTGGAAGTTGGCTTAGCTCTGCACGAGGGCACAGGCTGTGGCACAAGGGTCTCCTCCCAGTAACTGTTGAAGCCATTGGATGGTCTAGAGGCCCCAGAGATAGATGAGGTCATGACAGTTTTGTGGGCCCTTCAGGGAAATACCCTGGGGTGCTGCTTCTGTGTACCACCACTGAGGGAAATGATGCTTTGCAAGGCTCTCTGCTTTATAAGATATCAGAAAATTCACACCAGGGAGGACTTTCTCTAGTGCTCATGAAAACTCTTGGGGGGGAATAAAGCCAAAACATGCCCTGCAATAGCTTGCTTTTGCTGCTCTGTTTACCAATATTGGTATTTTTCTCAGAGCCTCACTTCCTGCACTGACACAGATTAATGAGCATCTGGTTTTTATGTTTTTGAAGAAATTTGTAGGCCACGCGTTGCAGAGGAGCTGTGAAATGTGACCATCCTGTGTCTCTTTCCAGGCTCCACCCTGCAGTCTGTCATCTGTTCCAACGACGCCCTCTTCTACTTTGTGTTCTTCTACCCCTTCCCCATCTTTGGTATCTTGATCATCACCATCCTCCTGGTGCGGTTCAAGAGCCGAAACTCCAGCAAGAACTCAGAGGGCAAGAACGGGGTCCCCTTGCTGTGGATCAAAGAGCCTCATCTCAACTACTCTCCCACTTGCCTAGAGCCGCCGGTCCTCAGCATTCACCCGGGAACTATAGACTAAAGAGGCAGAGGCGCCTGGGGGGATGCGCAGAGAGAGAAAGCAGAAACACACCTGGAACGCTAAGGAACAGAGTGGGTTTTGTTGTTCTTGTTTCATTTGTTTCAGTGTCTGTGCTCTGGCGTGGCAGCTGAGCTCTGCAGAGCGCCCAGCCGGCAGGGACAGGAAGGTCCGAGGCTTTCTCCAGCGCCTATGGGAACACACCCCATCACCCCAACAGACAGAGGGTCCCTGTGCTTGCTGTACATAGCGGATGTTCCTCTCAGATTAATTTTGCTCCTGTCAGTTGCTGTCCTTTGGGCCGTTACTTTTTTGTTGTCTTTCTTTTTCGGTCACTCCAAGAACTATAGGCTTCCCCCACCGTCCAGACAGCGAGGAGTTCCCAGGGGGCTTTTGGTCCTGGGACGATCTCTTTGGAAGTAAATGTACATGTTTTCCAAAACAGACTGTGGTTTTCCTCCTCAGACTTGGTGAAGAAGGTCTTTTCCCAAGGTGCGCTGAGCTAGCTCCTCCCTCTTCCAAAGCAGACAAAGCCAGGTCCACCTCCGGAGGGGGTTAGCTGGGCTATCAGGAGGTTCATCTCAAAGACTGGCTGTAGCCTCAGCATCTTCTTGCCTCCATCTTACTGGTCTCTCAGGAGGGGGCAGTTCACCTTTTGAGAGCGTTCCCCGTCTTGGAGAGACTGAATATTCAGTGTGCTTGCAGTCAGGACAAAAGCAATTTAGTTTGTCTCCAGGAACTGAAGGGGGGGATGGAAGGAGGACACCTGAAAGCCCTGACTTTGTTGATAGCAAAGAGGGTCTTCGCATGGTCCAGCTTACCAGAGTCGTGCTCCTCCCTAGTGTCCATGCTGCCACCTGTGACGAGGCAGGACCGCACAGAGGGGTTGCCTGGGGACAGGTGCCTGGATCCAGTCTCTGAAGACTTCAACATGACCAAAGTAATGACTCTAGAAAGGGGGAAAGGGGAAGCTCCATGAGTTGGGTTCACGGCCCCTGATGGTTCAGCCAAGGAGCCCAGCTGCAGCCGTGCCACGCAGCGGGGACTTGCAATTAACCACCACGTGTCACGAGTTTCCCAGCGGCTTGCACTACTTCCTGGCACGAGCTTGGACAACGCAAGGAGCCTGCACCGCATCGGCACCCTGGGGGCTTCCCTGTCCCCTTGGGCCAAGAGAAATCTTCCCCTGCATGTGTGCGTGCATCTGCCATGTTTTGTTCCTGGGGCTTTAGGAGGAGAAACCATTCCTCTGTAAGCTCCCCCTCCTGGCAAAGTCACCTGCTCTTGTCATAGGCAGTCGCTGTGGCAGGAAATGCTGTTCTTTCTGTGAAAGATATGGCTCTCGCGAACCAAACCAGGGCTCTCTCCGTGTGGGGCACCTGAGCTCCCGTACCCCGTAATGCCAAGTACCCCTGCCCTGTCCTGTGGAGGAAACCGCCTCCTCCCCCGTACGCCCGAAGCATTATGTCTGGCGGAAGAAAATGTTTGCCAAAAAATGACCTTTTGTTGTCTTCCTTGATGTCTTCCTGGCAAATCTGGCCATTTATTTTTTGCAGCGTGGCTGAAGCCAACCAGGGCGGAT
>NW_009208497.1:50398-50775 GCF_000690835.1 Fulmarus glacialis
CCCTGTGGCGCAAGGGTGCCCATACCCATAGCCGCCGTCCTCTTCAGGAGGGTTGGACTGCTCTTTGTGAAGAGAAGGGGACCTCAGCAGATGCTCTGTAGCACTAGTCGGTTAGACCCCGATGCCTTGATGTTTCAGAGGTGGCGAAGCCTCGGGTGGGGGATCTGCACTGCGCATCCTCTCTCCCAGCTGGGAGAGGACCCATGTGGCTGCGGACCGTCTTGTGCCAGGGCGTTCGAAGTCAGCCACCCCTGCTCCTCCACCAGAACGGCATTGGTTTCTTCTTCCACTGGGAAGCCCAAATTTCACTTGTCCCTCTGCGAAGTCTGCCTCCTCGAGACATAACTGCTTACTGGCTCCAGCATATGCATAATATC
>NW_009208498.1:0-17810 GCF_000690835.1 Fulmarus glacialis
GGCCGCTGCTCTGCCAGACTCCCTTCTCTGTGCGTCTGTACATTGCACACACACGTTAGCATTTGTTTTGGCACAGCACATGCAAAGACTTAAGGAAAATACATAAATGTCAGCATTTAAAAAAAATATTTAGACAAGATTGCTTACAGTTAGGCTCCAGTCCTGCCTTATCCCACCCTGTCTCGCTTGCCCAAAGCTCACAGCAGAAGATACCACGGGAAGATCAGGCCTCAATTACATGCTGCAATCATTATAATGATGAAAAAATTAAACTACAATATGCATATGCACACACTGCTTCTGTGGTTTATGATCTGTGCACACACATAACACTAGAGTGCCTGACCAAACACGCACACGTTCGTACAAGCTAAATAATCAGAAAAAGTGATTTGGGTAGTTTTCTACAGAGCTAATTAGAATTCTTCACACAAAATTGATGCTGCCACCAGTAAAACGCCCTCCCTCAGGGCCCCAGCCCTTTACCCTGTTACCTGCACAGGGCAGCAAAGGATGCGCCACACCAAGGAACAGATGGTGCCACCAAGTAGGAAGGAGCCATGAACGAACACGGAGCCTGGCCCACATCCCACGGGTATCGGGAAAGGACCATCTTCATGAATAGACCTGATGACACGCCTGGAGTGTAATCAGAATCTGCAAAGCGTAGAGATTGCTTTGGCAATTTAACAAGCATCTAAGGCATATTTACAGCCAAATTACAGGTGTTACTCTTCAAATAACTCCTACAGAAGGGCAGCTACACTGACTTGGTCTAGAACAGTCTTACAACTTTCTCATCAGGTTAGAACGGGGACTGAGTGAATTAGTCAAACTACAAGGGTACAAGAGCCAGAAAAAATGCAGACAAATCTCCATCTTATGAATTGTCTGTAATTACCACATTCTCTGCGCAACCTACGCTGCATACAAATATGAGCCTCCTGCTGCAGGTGAGGTCAGTTCAGAGCTGAAGACAAGCTGATTCACATGGCACCCCAGCACTAAACAGGTGATGGTAATGGACAGAAAACAGCAATAAGTAATAAATCTTACTCATTTTCTGAAAACCAGAATGTAAAAATTCATTTTTCCTTGTTTTTCTCAGTTTGGGAAACAGAAAGAGGATTCATTCAAAAGAAAATTTCCAACCTATTCACATTACTAATGCAAAATGAACCAAGCCTCTATAAAGCAACTGCTTTTTTTCCTGTTTCAGCGGAAAAAATTGGAGCTTTGATTTTTCCAGCTGAAAAGGGTAAGGAAGGAAACAAAGAACACTTTCGATTCTAATATAACATTAATTATTCTAGGACTAATCTTTTCTAACATACAGAAATTAGTTCAGTATTACTAACTACATTAAAGCCAAATTAATTCAGCTATAAACCATGCATATTTTATGTGATCTGTTTTAAAAAAAAACATAAGAAGCACAGACACTGCATTTTCTTTTAGCCCCTGTAACAAAACAATAATATTTAATTAAGGAGCGAAGAGGGGAAAAGAATGCTGAGAAATAATACGATTTATCACCTAATACTTATTCAAAGCCATAAATATGTACAAAACATACTATTCCCTAGAAATATGTTTCATTTAACCTTGGGTTCAAGTGTAATTGTTGCTACACAATTCACATAATTTAAACAAGGGAAAAAATATACCTACTTAGATTTCTTTGTATTCCACAGCTTGACTGCATTCCAGGCTGTCACATGCCCAGTTCCAACTATTTTCCCCATTTTAAGTTCCTTTTAGAAAGAAATGTTGAAAAGGTTGAAAACACTATTTTTAGGAATAAGCCTTCCAAACATTCTGAAACACTTAATCTTTTATTAATTGACATTCTTACATATACTGAATAGATATAATCCTCTCAGGGTTGCTCGTAAGAAAAGGTAGAAAAAATGCCATGCTCCTTGCTGGGGGGAGCCTTTATTACACAGAACTAATTTGTGCTGCATCATGTCAGACATGAACCACAACTTTCTCTCAATGTCTGAAAGCTCCTTTACAAATTGTTTTGTAAGGGGTATGGCAACAAGTTAGAAAAAAGTTAGAAAAAAGTTTGGTCTTACTCAAAAAAATCTTTCTGATGTCCACTAACAGCAAAGATTCTTCGCTTGCCATAGTAAAGAAGAATGGTTTATCTAAAGAACTGAAGGAAACCTGTCAATAATTTACATATCCACATATTTTCTTTAGTGAATTGAACTTGGAACTACTGTATTCAAAGGACAAGTAAGTAATTTTATTCTCTAGTACCATGCAGCATCAATAAGATTTCTGCTCCTGGGGATTTTATTCTTTACCTGATACATCACAGCTATTTAATGGATTAGTACAATGTATTTTATTATTCTTCATACAGAATACTACAGTAGAGCAAGGTTAGAGGAAAGTCTTAGCTTTGTATGTGTATTACATAAAGATGTACAGACACTCCATTTATACTTAAACGTGTTAACATCCCAAGACTGTTAGATTCATTTAAAGATCAGGAGAAACAGAAGGTGGCAATGGCAAAATTTTTCTCACTGGAGAAGACAGACGACAGAATACACACTTGGATATCATTTCAGAGTCACTACACTGCAGGCATAAGAAAGATTTTTCACATTCTTCACACTGTAAATATAAGAAAAATGGCATTTCAGTTAATCATCTGTGACAGATGTGCATTGTTTCACTCATGAAGGTACAGTTCTATATACACACATGTATCTAGGCCTGATTTTTGAGATGCACTGAGTGTGTACAGCTGTCGTAAACTTGACACAGACAGTGCTGCTCAAAATTCACTCCTCTGACGAATGGTTTGCAGTTCTTTTCCTGAATAAAACTATATTTTATGTGAACTCTGATTTTATTTTTTTCAACTAATACAGTATCATGCTTTTGGGGTGGCTTGATGGGTATCCAGTTTTTAGCTTCTGTCTTGGTGATAATCACTAGGTGGTTTGGGGCTTTTTTTGTTTACTTTCTTTTTCACCTGACCATTATCTGACGAAAGGAGAAATGTAGAAAGAAAAATAAAAAAAGGAAAATTGATACATAACAATAATTTTAGATAAAATATTAACCCCCTATAGTCAGCATAAAGGAGTTTTTCTGCTGACTACACACACATACTCATGAAGTTTCATCCACTTCTATCAGAGTTAACATAACATTGATTCCCAATTCACTACTCAAGAAACTATTTACAAAAAGTTTGAGACATTTTTCTAATTGTTCGGTATGCTTTAAGTATTGCTAAAATGCACCAAAAAAAATCCTTTTCTGTACCAATTTTAACCATATTCTCAAATTTCTGTTAATTGATACTTTTAGGAATATACACATTTTCACTGCTGGCACATTTATAAAACTTATTTAAAAGCTTAAAAAGCTGCACACTGCTCTTGAATACCTGCTATTCAACAAGAAAGTCTGATAAAAATATTATAGAAATAATTTAAAAAGTTAGTTCTTTTTCATGCAGTTTCACTTGATGGTTATTGACAACAAGAAAAACATACACAAGATCTTGCAAATCCACTACCAAAACCAACTGAGGGACTGAATAAAAAGCATGTTTCAATAGCATTAAGCTTGTTAATGTTCTTCTTTCTTAACATCTATTTATAATTCATGTTTTAGAAGTCAGAATACATACAGTCTCAGCTTTAAAAAGACACTCCTCAGAATTTGTATAAGCTGATTTATGTTCAGGAGCACAGGAATATTACCTGCCTTGGTTTAATAATACTCCTATATAAGAGGCCAATTACTCTGCAGAAGCATCAGGTGTAGAAAACCAAAATATGTTTATTTTTAGAAGTACACATACGTGGCTCTGTTTTCTAAAAACAAAAATGCACCTGTGTATGAAAACTGGTGTCCTTACCAAAATCAATTTTAAAAAGAACTGTTATTACTACATCCCACTCCCAAAAAAGGATTTGACAATCTTTGCAAATAGAGAACAAACACAATCAATTTGTGTTTTCAGCCTAGAAATATGACAGCTTTCCTTTAACATTCAAATTTTCTTTCTGAATAAAGTAAGAGATGTGGTTAAAAAAAAAGTGATAGAACCTGAGCTATTTTTGAGCCTCTTGCTTTTCTGCTTTCTATCACTGAAGGAACATGATCCATTTTTTCAATATTCCACAATCTCAAAGTAGAATCCTGAGAAAAAGATGCAATTATTTTGATGTATTTGCAGATTACCAAAAGAGTGATTTACATCATTTACATAAGGATGAAATCTCATCTCATCAAATGAACCCTCTCAGTTTGAGAGCTAAACTCTCTCACATTTAAATATCATGTCTATGGAAACAATCTTTAGCAATCTTAAAACTGCCTGCACATTTTAAAATAAACATATTTATCAAATTCTTTTAAAGATTTTCTGTAATTACTTCTGTAAATACTGATTACACCTTAGCACTTTCATGAACAACTTCACCATTGTTAAATTCCATCAAAAAAAAAAAAAAAAGCTGAAAACAAGGGATGAAATCTTCTCATTCATTTCTAAGTTAGCTCCTGAAACCACATCAGGAATTAGTGATTACCTTTGAGGCTGAAAGAATCCATTTGTTGTTTTTGCTAATCGCGACATCTGTCACCCAGTCCCAATGACCCTACAGTAAAGCAAAATTTAACTATTACACAAAGAAAAAAACTTTATTATTTTTATTATATTAAAAAAACCTGTTTGTACCATAAATCCATTTTGAAATGCAGTGAGAAAATTCTTATCTAGACTGCCCCATGTCCAGACAAGAAAAAAATATTGTTATGAAGTTCATACTTTCCTACATATACCTGAAAGCAGTGGCTGTTATGATCTCTCGTAACCAGACCACCAGTGCTACCAGTTGTAGCACTCAGAAGAATGACAGCTACACAGTTACCATGAGTTTAAGTTCCATTTAAGTGTAGGTCTTTTCTATTTTTCACACAGTTTAATAAAGAATTGTAAAGACAGAATTGACTTCTAATACTCATGACCCAAAAAAAAATCTTGAGGCTTTATCACGTGATAATGGAGGGAAGAGCTGTGGGAACAGACAGCAGCTTCCCCCCATTTAAGGGAAGGAAACCAATTCTGAAAGCAGGCCAAGTCAAACAGCTGTATTGGATATCCTCGTTCTGACAACAGCAGCACAGCTGATTTGAGGTTAACAGCATTAAGTTGGCATAAGAATAGAAACAGGTTAAAATCTAAAATGAATTATTTATTCCAGCTAGGGAGTTTATTCAAACATGAATGGTATTAATAGATAAAATTCCTGGAGCTTAGGAAGGCATGGGGTAATTTTGATAGACAAATGCCACACCTGAGAAATACAATAAAAACATGAACATACATTTTTCCAGCACAGAGTAGTCAAACATGTATACATAAAACATGGTTTTTATACCAGAATCTTTAAAACATTTTTAAATTTAGTTATGAGCCCAGAATGTAATTATACCAAGGCACGGATACTAAACTAGAATTCTCCATAGTTAAAAGATATTAGCCTTTAAACAGATGCCTTCTTTTTTATGGGAAGCTGAGGTAGTTACAGTGATTGCTGTGAACTGGGAAATTTGCAGTAGCTGTATTATGTAAAGCACTGATGCTGGTGGAGAATGTGTAATGTCACTGCTCAAAAGGATTAATCAGTACAGTTCCAGTTCTGGAGGGTAGGTAGCTTACATTTAAGGTAACGAGTGTGAGGCACAGGCTTATGAGCTCTCCTATGTGAAGATGCTGTCTTGAACACAATAGCAGTTGAAAGCTATTTTTAAGCCCAAGGTTTTGAAGGAAAGTGGTCTCTTCTGAGATCTTCCAGGTGGGTTTTTTCATAAGTATTTTAACTAAGCCTTGAATAGCATATGCAGTAAGTAAAAAAAGTCCATTAAAATCATATTTTCATAAGATAGGAAAGAGCCAAGGTTGCAAATCTGAACTCTGACATTGCTTGACTTCTGTGAAATTAACATTTGCAAAACGCATGCACATAACTCCATGAATACTGTTAATCCTTTTCTTTGACCCACGTCTGATCATTAGTTCAAGTCATATGGATTGCTTCCGCTAAAATAAGAAACGAATTAAAAGCATCGTAATACAATATGGTATGTTTGCAAAAAATAAAGTCATGATGGCACAAAAAACACCTAATGAGAGTTGGACTTTTTTTTTATTTTATGCAGGTATTACTTACTGCCTCAAATCTTGGGTAGTATTACCATGGATATGGAAGAAAAGACGAGGCCCAGCTCTAAGCAGGGATAGCTAAATACTGAACAGCTAACTCATTTACAGAATTGTCGATCCTAAAAAGTACTGTAACATTGTGGAGCACATCCCCGTCACTATAAGCAGTAATGTAAAGTATGTAACCTAGGGACTGAGCTAAGCTTGACAACCTCAACACTGATACTTACATTTTTTTTGAATGCTTCCCTTTTAATGTACTATTTTCTGTGGACATAAGCAAGCATGTAAACATACAGATAACAAGACTGCAGCATTTCAAAATGAATATATGCACTATCCGGGCTCTTGTTACTTGCTGGAAGAAACTCCCTCCTAAAACATAGGTATTCATTCAATATAATCCTTAAATAAGCTTTTTCACAAGAAGAGAAATGTCATAGCTTATTACTGACTCAACAAAGGTAATATCTTTGTAGCTAATTGTTTAAGAATATACTGTTCCAGGAAATTAAATCACACAAATCCAGGATATATTCCTGCCCCTATCTAAAAAGGACGGGCAAGGGTATTTGTCAGATAATGAAATATACAATGCTTTTAAACCAGCAATACATTCTACACCTTCTCATCAAACTAGTGACCAAATAAGAGCTCAGTA
This sequence comes from Fulmarus glacialis, assembly GCF_000690835.1. Taxonomy (NCBI): domain Eukaryota; kingdom Metazoa; phylum Chordata; class Aves; order Procellariiformes; family Procellariidae; genus Fulmarus; species Fulmarus glacialis. Next base: position 6,867 of record NW_009208498.1, read on the forward strand.
CCTTTAAGCTTAGCTTTTTATAGCCTGCCTCTGTATCCCATATAGCTATAGTTTTGTCATATCCGCCAGACACAACAAGTGATGCTGAAATATAAAATCAGAATACCGTATTTTATCTTTGCTTTGACATACAGACTCATAAAAGAGGCTCCTTCTAACAGTGAGTCAGACTTTATAAAAAAATTTAAATAATGAGCTATTAGTCATGCCTTAACAAGATAGCAGAAGTTCCTTTCAGCTACTTGTTAATGTTCTCAGTTTTGTAAATATTAATACATACATTTAGCAAACAGACAACTGAGTGGAAAAAACCATACATGAAAGTTTTGTCGACTTAGAAAATTAAGGAGATATCTTGTTTAAAAATTAAAATGTAGAGAATACTTTCAGAATTGTTAGGTCAACTGTGAATAAAAACAAAAAAGTAGAGTTTAGTGTGAAAAGCATGCTTTCAGATTCCAGTATTCATAGGCCTATCAGCATTTGCATGTCTTCAAGCCACAGGTACATTTTTCCCCACAGAGTTGCTATTTATTGAGTTGCCTAACTCAGAAGGCACTGTATGAGTATGACTGCACATCAACCCACTGTCAGCAGTTCAGGAGTCATCTTTACTTTACTTTACATCTTTACTGTATTCAGATGAGAAGTTGCAAAAGAAAACAGCCAATTAGATCACAATGTACAGAAATTCGCGTTAGTCCATCCCACTGAAGAGAAGAGATGCTGTTCCAGTGCAGTTTGCAGTAACACTAATTTCATGTTGTGGTGGACTAGGAGTTGTCTATGATCTAGTGAAAGTAATGGAACTAGAGCAGTAAGAAATAGCTCCTCATTACCTCTACTCAGATACAAACTCCACCAGGGAGTCTGTTTCTTCTATTCTCCTATTCATCCAAGCATCAAGGAGACATCAAGTTCCAGATACCAAACCGTCTTGCTAGAACTCATAAATACCACCTACTTTGAACATGCTAGTTTATGTGCTCCACCAGTGTAGCTGAGAATATCCATGAAGTTTTTCAGAAGTATATTACTAGCATATGTTGTTCAGGCTGTGAACTAACATTACTTTTGGGGGTACTAACAAAGGCATACACATTTTCCTAACTATTACAGATCAGTACAGTATTTACTGAACATGTTTTTTCAACTAACTAATGTTAGGAGAATATCCACAAGTGCCAATCTTCTAACATAGTATTGTGCTTTTACTCCACTATGATCTTTTTATTATACCTCTTGATGGGTATATGAATTAAGCAAGTGTGCCAGTTGCCTGGTTAAGACAGAACACAGACCATCAACTTCAATTTACTTGTTTACATGGACATCATTTTCTCATAATTAAACATGTTCTCTTGGAAATGATTAATTAATTACCTACATGATTAGAGTGGTCACTCGTGGTTCGTCTGAGATGTCCTATACATAGGTATTGAGATACATCATGCACTAGTATTACGATAACTCACCATCTTGGCTAAAAAGGCAGGAACTAATAGAACCTTCATGTCCTTGGTTCAAGGAAACAGGTTCATGACACCGAAGTTCTCCTGTCTTTATGTCCCATATTTTTAAGCTTTTGTCCCAGGATGCTGTGCACAAGTAATGACCATCAGAGGTAAAGCAGCAATCTGAGATGGCATTGCTGTGTCCCCTGAAACACAGATGAAAAACACAGGAAGAGTGAGCTTTTGTAACCATTACAAATCTCTCAAAGAGTCTCCTGCAACACTGAGCACCCTGTCTCCATCCAGTAAAGCACCATAAGCATATTCTGAATTTTAACTATACGAATAGTTCTGTAAAGTCTCTGGAGCTGCTTTCAACCTCACAGCCAGCACATGCTTAAATCCCTTATTGGTCATTTTGCAGGATTGAACCCTAGCTGTTAAGTGACAAGTGACCAGCTATTTTTCTGTTGAATGCAGCTTAACAAGAAATTGTTTAGCAGCTACAACACAAACACATTTTACTAAAAATAAGTTACCAATAAAAGCCACCCGCTTTTCATTAAATAAATAGCATGCATCTATCTCTACATGTAAATTTCAACTCAAACATTCAGAGGAAAAATATTAAACAATTCTAGATTAAAATCTGATTTTGGAAGCAGTGATACCCATCAGAAAAGAAATTTGGACGTTCCTGGGTGAGGACTCTAGTGCTTCCTGAAATCTACAGTGGGGAAAGGATTATGAGCATCTCTTACAGGAAACAATGCTGTAGTCACTGCAATTTAAAAGAAACATTACAATGTTGCAGACTGAATTTCCCATCCAAAGTAATTCCTAATCCCTCAAAGACAATTTTATTACAGTGTTTAAAGGCAGACTCTCTCTCTGATTATTGTTTTAAGAATTCAAAGCTAAATTGGTTGAGTTTATTTAAAGCCATTGATATTTTTAACAGTTGATTTGACATCTCTATTGTTGCATACTTCCTTCTTAAAATCATAACAATATCCTAAACTGACATAATGTTTTTACTGTTTTACTGACTTCAGTGAGAGATAAAAGAGTTTAGCACGTGAAGGCTCAGGAGATTATACTGAGCAAGGCTTCTGGCACTGGCAATGACCTTGTACAAAAGCATATAAGGAAAAATGATCTGGAAAAACAATCTCTGTATTCAGAGAGTGGCCATAATTGATTCACTGTGAAAACGAAAGTACACATATTGAGCTGGCATCCACAGCATCTGTCCTGAATCCAGTCCCATTTCATACTCCTGTTAACAATGTAGATAATGAGATAAAGAGTACAGATACAAAATGAAGCCAAAGAGGGTCTGCAGTTATTTAAGGAAGAAGATTAAAATTCAAAATTATCTTCACAAATTTAAGAAATCATCAAGAAAATAAAAGGGTTATAACAGCCTCTATAGGAAACAATGCTGTCATCACTGCCTTTTGTAGGAGTGTTACAGTGTTTAATCAATTATCTAATATGCATACTGGCTGATCAGTATTTGTATATTATATCAGTATTATATCAGAATTATATCAGTATCCATTTTGTCTTTGTATTACTTTAGTTCAACAATTATTGTTCATTTTCTCTAGTACAAATCTTGGCATAAATCTCACTGATAATTGTGAAAGACGCAAATAATGCCATGCACAATTAACTACAGTATTGTTTCTTACTCATTAATTGTAATTGAGGTGGATCGTGTTATCATATCCCATAGCTTTATGGTCTTATCGTATGATACTGAAGTCACTCTTTGGTTATCAGGGTCAAAACAACATCTTGTGATTGTACTTTTGTGATGACCTATACAAAAAACATAAAGTGAGACTGTTAGTTATTTTGAATAATTAAATCTGGATCTCGGAACACAGGTCTAAAAGGCAGAACTACCCATAGCATCTATGCATCAGTCTATTTCCAAAACACTGTAATTTCAAAGTTGCTGTTTCAGTGGCTAGGACACCTCCTCACCTACCTCTCAATGAAAGAGAGGCCTCATAGTTACTGCAGAGAGTACGAGTATGAACCTGTACCCTGGCACTCAACACACAAAGTTAACATAAATTCACATGCTGCCCTGTAGTAACTTATTTCTCTGCTTCATTCCTGAAAATAAGTCCGGAAGTGTGGCCCTATAATGCCAATGACAGTTAATCACTCAGACTCTTAGGGAGCACTTAACCAGGTAATTATACTTTAAGAATGCAAATAGCTCCATTAAAATAATGTAAACAAAATATGTCCTGATACTGTCATCTAACAAAGACAGTTCCATTTGTTGCACTTTTTATTTTTAAACACAAATTATTTTACCATCAGGCTGTGATTCACAGAAGCACGTTAACCATATGCTAATTTAACATTTGTAAGACTGCTCATATATTTAGAATTTGATGCTGCAGGAATGGCAAACTTCCTGACCTGCAGTCCTGAGTGGAAGCCTCACAGGACTGAGGTCTCACTAGTGAAATTACCTTCAAAGGGAAATTATGCTTCAAAAAAGAATCACTGTTGGTCTAATTTTGGCCCATTATCTCCTTTTTATATGCCTATTCTGAAAGATACTGGGTTTAATGACTTACAGATAAGTTTCTTTTACCTTTCTCAAGTAAGGATATTTGAACTGAACTGAATTAATTAATTTTTTCAATGGTTTGTAAGAAATAAGAAGAATTCAAGAGCTGCATAAAGAAGATGTAAAAGTCTTAAGTCTTACCTTGGATATGTGCCACTACTGTTGCACTTATTGCATCAAAAACACATATAGTATTTTCTTTGTCTGAACCAGATACCACGTATCTCCCATCACAAGAAATATTACATGACGTTACAATGCCTTCATGTTCTACTGTCCACTGAAGAGAAAATAAAAGGTTTTAGAAACATGCTTGAGGGTTACAGAGAGTTTTACAGCAGACTTTCTATAATCTGTAAGCAGGTTCAAAAAGAAAGCTTTTGATATTACTTTGTTTTGGTGAAAGCTGACAGATGTCTTTATATCCAATTTTTCTATCTTTGCATTAGCAATAAACTTAAACTTAAACAAGGCCACCCTGTTCAAATCCTAAAATGTTAATCAGTCTTAAATGTATCTTCTGAGACAGGTTATTATCATCATACCCATTTGTATCTGAAATAACATCAAGAAACTTACCCACAATCAAGCCATTATCAGTACCAAAACTAGGACTAAAAATCAAGCCTACCTACCCTAACTATATTGTATTGTGTGAACAAAGCATGTTTTGTTTTCTTATTTATCAATAACAAAGCAATAAATCTGAATTTTACAGTTGTACCTTCTGCAAGATGCGTTCAAAAGGATACATACAAGCATTTTTCCTGTTTCCATATCCCAAGCCTTGACAGTGTTATCGTATGATGATGTTACGACTCTAAAAAATGATGTTAGCGGAAACAGCAATCAATATTTTCACTTAAAAGAAGGTATTTAAAAAATAAGTTACAACATTTAATTCTGACAATGATTTGACATCCTCACACCCACTAATTTAAGATAGATTTTTAAAGGCCACAGCAAAAATTATTGCATAGCTTAGTTGAAAAAAGGATTATTTATATTTCAGATAGAAACTAATAACAAAAATGCCAGGTATGTAGTTTTCAGTGCAAGCAGTCAACTCAATTTCATTTTATCAATTACAAGTTATTTAATTATTTCTAACATTAGAATAATTTTAAAGCCATTATGATATCTTTTCTTTAATGAATGTGAAGTGTTCTTGTCTGTAGGGTTTTTTGGATTTTCAGTGGTTATGTTGCTGGGTAACCCTCTACCACAAACGCTGCTCTGCACAAACACAAAGCTACATTAGACAACATAGCTATTCAATAAAGTTTACTAAAACTGGCAGGTTTCCATGAAATGGGAGGTCAAAATTTGTTCCCTCACACAGTTTTATTAAAATATTCCCAAACATCTAAAGTAGTATTTATATTCAATGTCACTGGATATGACAAATGTTTTTAGTACCATTGTGGCTTTTTATTTTTATAAAATTAATAAATTGTCACTTTTATATATTTTGCCCAAGAAACTTGATGCATTAAGATTCTAACAACTAAAAACACAATTAGATTATTAAAATCTTATTATTTTCTCCATATGTGTATACTTCCCACAACCAGCACAATCTCTGCTCGTAAACGGAAACACGTAACGCAAAAGACCACAGGAAGTTTATGAACTGGTAGCATTTTTGATTGGAAAGTGGTTTCCAGAGCCAAACACAATGGTATTTTACTTGCTGTTTAGCAATTTTCAAAAATATACACAACTGCAGTAGGCAGCATAGCATGTGTACTATTCAGTGATCAAAAAATTAATCAGTCAACTCTACAATCTGATAAAAATCGATTTAAACTACGACTTAATGATAAAATATACCAGAAATGGTACCCCTGGAGGCACTGCATGATCTGCTTAACTGAATGTTAATATATGCTGCAGTTGTTTTAATTATTATGCCCACAGATTGACACTGAATTAAGATGCATTTCTTCTTTAATTGACAAGACAGGCTTAATGGAAAGGCTACAGATTATTAATAAACAATACAGACGGAAGAGAACTTTTATGAAGATATAAATCTCATTGACAGATGAATCCCCGAACCTTGGCTAATTCAATGTTGTTCTTTTATACAAATGATATATATTTATATACCCCTTTCATAACATATGGCAAAGATAGACTTCCAGCCCCATATAACTCAAAAACAGTATTAGACAAGTCCTTTGCCCTAAAAGAGGCCATGATCTATCAGGCTATTCCAACGTGCATTTAAGAGAATAAAAAGATTCCTGTTTAATTCAGCAGAGATCATATGCAAAACAGAAAAGATTTAAGAGCTCCTGTACAAACTGTAGGTGAGAACAAGGTGAGATTTATGGTAGTTCACGTGGATGAAGGACTCTGGCAGTAAACAGTCTGCTAGCAGAGTATGGACAGCATAAATTAAAGTGCAAGGATGGAGAGAACTAGGAAGAGTGTACAGACGAAGGGAGATGTAAGACAAAATTGTAACAGAATTACTTATCGTGGAGCACAAAAGTAAGCAAAAGAAGTTTGACTTTGATGTAGTACAAGTTAAGAAACCATAGGAAAGATTGAAAAAGTGACTTTTTTTTTTTCTAAATTTTGTACTAAGTGTTTCCACATGCACTGAAATTGAACCTTGAAATCACAGAAACCATCTTTTTTTTTTTTTTAATAAATTAAGATAGAAAATGGTCACCTTCTGTTATCAGGAGTCAAGTTGCACTCAGAAATTGGGGCGGTGTGTTCTTCAAAAACTTGAATAGGAAAACCTTTCTCAACATCCTTGAATAAATCCAAATTAGTTTAATTAGGAAGTGGTTTGTTAAATTGTAAAAAAAAATACAAAGCATCACACAATAAGGGAAAACAAAACTTGTGAAATCAGTAAAGTTAGTCTTACTTTAGCTACTCTTACAATCTCAGTCTCTATTCCTTCTTTTCATTTCAAGACTGACTGAAACAGAGTTCTTCATATATCGCACCCAGACTTCTATTTATCTCCTTCCCATCACAATAGTTTTCACCAGAAATTTCTTGAAAATAGTTCTCCTTAGACTCTCACATCCACGTCCATACCTAAATCCTGGCAAGTCTTTATTCATAAACTAATATTTTCATTCACATCGTTAAAACTCTCACTCTCAAGGCCTGCCATCCCTGTTATCAACTATTGCAACATCATTTTCTTCACAAATGCAGTCTCCCCTGCTTGTAGCCATGTGCAATGCTTTTCCACAGATTTCCCTTTACTGTCTGTATTATGTCATTACCTCTGTGTTCCTTCATTGATTCCTCATTCTCAGTCACAAATAGAAGCCTCTTGTCTTCAAATACAAAGCTCTTTGTGATTTATCCCCAGACATCATCTCCCTTCTGCCCTACCTTTGATGTCAGCCTTTGTCACTCAGTTGTTAGATTTCCAAAATTTATGAGTTTCCCTTTGCTGTCCTTCATGTTTTGAAGAAGTCACGTATAAATAATTGGAAATCTCCCTCATAATACAAAATTCCTCATAAATTTCTGTTTTGTGATTCCTACAACAGCAATCAACAGATTGCTGAAGTGCTGAGATAATGACACATACATACTGCATTACTGGTTCATTTATATTACTCCATCATCTTCTATCTACTTGGTCTGTTACACAGAGAGTTTTAAGTGATTTCAGGAAGGGACTATTCTTTTTGTCATACGTGTATAATGTTCAAAGCATAATGCAGTCCTAACCCACGAGTAAAGCCTTGATGTTCTTTAGTAATACAAATAAAAATATGAATCAAGTTTTACAAATGGATCATGGTCCCTGATGTAAACATCAAAACCAAAAAAAAACAGGAGGACTACTGACATGCAGAGTAACTCACAGACCAAACTATCACAGGATCAGTCATCATACCTTCACCTAGGTAAATAATCTTCTATTTCCATGATTAACCCAATTATTTCAATTAGATTTTTGTTTGTGTAAGTACCAAAAGGTTTCAGAATCAGTCTGGAAGCAGGCAACAAACTCCCTTTGTTGTGTATATGTTCTTTGATTTGTCTTCAATATGAGAATAAAATCTTGCTCTCCTGGCTACTCCTCCCCTTTTTTAGCATCAACTGTCAAGTCTCAGATCTAGAGCTGCTTCCTTACAAGGACTTTCACTTGAAGGAGCTATCCTGCTAACTTGGCAGCTCTAGATAACAGACAAAACTGGAGTGACAGTAAATTTATTTTTCACTTTTTCACTTATGTTCTGAATGTGTGTTAATGCACTACAGGCCTAACAACTGACACTAGAATCATTAGGAATGTCTCTAAGACTGAAGGGAAAAAAAAATATAGATCAAAGTTACCATATGTTCTTGTTCTACTTTTCTGAATCAAAAAAGCCTTGCAGTCACAACTGCCCTTCTAGACTTCTCTAGTCTTTGTCTGCTGTGCGCCCTATTAATCTTTGTTTTCCAAAAGATGTGTGGACTGTCAGTGAGGTACTGTCTGTTCTCAAGAGGAACTTCAAATGCTTTCTCAGTACACTCAATCATTTGATATCTACTCTTTCAAAAGAAAAAAGGAGAACTCCGAAGTGAAATTGTCAGGGCTGGCCTAGCCCCCCGTGACAAGTCCTCCGTACTCTCCTGAATTCTAATTGCTTCGGCTGTTTCTGCAGAGGAGGAAATTAGGCTTGTCCAGACAAAATTAAGCTTATCAAAATAAACGAACATAATATTGCCTATACATTGCTATCAGAAAGTTCCCAATGCTCAGGCAAATACTTTGAGATAGATTCTGAAAAGTAAGTATCGCTCAACAAGTGTTGAATAAATCTTTCTTAGATAAAAATTATAAAGATAAAATTTCTTAGACTAATCCTTCCACACTTCAGGTAAGTGACACATTGTAGCCTTTCCAGCAAAAAAACCATTCACAATCTACTGTGCTTAAAAAAATTAATGGATTATCTTCTTATTTTTGGGTCTTGATTTCAGTTTACTTACATGTAAGACAGCTGAATAACATTTCGCTAAAGATAGAAAAATACAAGCTCCAGTTCTGAGTTCAGACAAAGCAGGAAAGTTTGGAACTGCCAATCTGGCAGTTATTAAACTGTAAATGTCATGACTAACATGCTGAGATACACTTATTTTTATTTCTCCTATCTGCAATATTGGCTTAAGATCTCCATGTTTATTTACTTTGGAACTGATCATTAGAGACAGGACTTTTTTCATTCTAGACTTCCTGATTTCTTGGATCTCGCCATCCACAGCTCTTCGATAACATAATGGTGCTATCCTGAAAATTGCATGGACTTTTTACACTTTTGGGGTTCTTGGGTTTTTTCAGTGCATTTGAAAAAAGGTTTGGATTATGGTAGAAACTGCATTGGTAAGAAGTCAACACTTTAGATCCTTTATAAAATTACTTCATCTGTATTCGTATCATATTAAGGGATTACTGTAACTCACTACCCATTCTTGAATCGTCATGACTGTTTAATATATGCCAGATCTCAATGCCCGCAACCTATTTAGCACAGCTACATTGTCATTCGCTTGCATAAAATTCAAGGGCTCACATAACTATATGTCTCCAAGCTATCTTTTAGACTAAATTTAGATTTGATCACCCAGAACCCGTACACTTCTCCAGTTCAGATCTCACCATTGCCCTGCCCAGGGTGGCTAGAATTTTAGGGAAGCTCCAGCTAACTACACAAAACTTGGAGAAGCAAGAAAATAAAGGGTGGAAATCAAGATTTAAGTAAAAGGCAAAAGCATGCGACAAGTATGACAACACCATGGCCACGCTGATAACAACTGTGTGATCCCTAACTTCTATGTCTCCTCCACAAACAGCCATATATATAAACAAGTCAGGAAAAGGAACTTTCAGGAGAAAGAGTAAGCTTTGTGTATCAACTTACAGTTTTAAAATATTAATAAACTAGAGCTCTGATTCAGCGTATGCTACATATGCTTACGAGGGTCACCTTTTAACGTCAAAGAATATGTTCCAAGTATGAAATAAGAGGTTCACTATTTATCTGTGACTGCAAAAACATTTACAGTTGCTATTTTTAAACTTCAGTAAAATATCTTCAGAAGGCTCGATGATTCAGTCAACCTTCATGCCTGTACAACATTCCTTGTTTGATTTCAGCTTTAAGATGTTTTTTTTAATTTGTTGTTGCTGCATTCATAACATACCCAGAGCTTTACTGTTCTATCGTAAGAGCATGAAAGTAGTTTTGTGTCTTCAAAGCAAAAGTGGCAGGAGCTCACAGTATCACTGTGTCCTCTCAGAATTTTAAATTGGATCTGTAAAGCAACAGAGCAAAGTTTAGAAATATTTTTCCTTGAAATTATTTTTGACGGCTTAGTCCACGAGGGGGAGTATGAAAGCAAGAACCGGAGGAGAATAAAAATTTTAAGTCCCACTTCTCTGAGAAGAGTTCACAGCCTCTCCTTGGTACTAGCTTGGAGCGGATTTACCAAATCCGGTTGAGAAAGAAAGGTTGACGGATGTGGATTTTATTTTTATTTTTCTGGAGGGGAAGGAGGTTTGGTTTGGTTTTGTTTCCCAATTCTTCTTCCTCTCATGCAAAGTAATATTTATCTTTAAACCTCATGAAGTCTCTCTCAAGTCTTTCAAACACTTGTTTCCTTGACTCTGGCCCATCAATGGGCCGCACATCAAGCTCAGGCCACACATATTAGCCAAGACCGTTACAATTTTGTCAAAGATATTTTGAAAAGGCTTTTCTTCAGTCATTTAGGAGTTTGCTCACGACTGTCCAGCATGCGCTTGTGTGAACAGAGCTAACAAAAACCAGCTGCCGCGAGCATTAACCACACGTAAAGTGACAGAGAGCTTTCCAACCCTCAGCTTCCAGCAGCCCCCGACTGCCCCCGGGCAGG
>NW_009208499.1:0-26966 GCF_000690835.1 Fulmarus glacialis
CCATAATTTAGATTATATATAAAGGTTATATATTTATAATAATACATATGACCACCCATAATTTATATTATAGGCAGTATATTCTATTATAGTATATATAATGTATTCTTATATAGTGTGTAGCATCAAGAATTCTTTTCTTTGTCTATTTGTGTCTATATATATGTAATAATATATAGATATGTAGATAGATATAGAGATATAAAAAATAATGTTTAAATGCAGCTGTTAAATAAAACAGCGAAAAACATATACATAGGTTATTTATTCCTTATTATTTTGGAAAACTATTGCTAAGACTGGTTCAGAATTGTTTCAAAGCTGCTAATTGTAAGTGAGGACAAGTAAAGGCCAACATTTGGCATGTCAAGTTGTTTGATGATAATTTCTTTCATTTACATGAGTGAATGAGTAAATACATCTCTTTCTTGCACATTACGTTCAAACTCTGCTTGGTCAGAATGAACAGGATAGAACACAAACCAGGAATTGATTTCCAAACATCCTCTGAAATAATACTATTTTCACTATGAAAAAGAATTTTAAATGTCGGATCACTGTTGTAGCTATTGCAGAACCCCGGGGAAGAAACAAAGAACAATTTTTCCACTCCTTTGAAATTCACCACTGAGATACTGATTTTATATACAGAAAAATGAATTAAGATTCATCTAATGGTTACTAATTCAAATAGCTACTAGGCAGTGCGGTAGTTTTTCAAACTGAAAGATAGTTTGCAAATTCTTGGATGTTTTTAGTCATGCTGTTGTGGTTTAACAGAATAAGTTGGTAGCAGCTTACAGTCTTACAGTTCTTCATGGAAATGAAGAAAACTTACTTTTCAGAGGAAGCAGTACCTTTAAAGCAAATAGCATTCATAATGACAACTATTCTGGATTTGGTGCTATGATACTTTTTTCCCCAAAGCAAAAGATTCCCAATTCTCTTATTTCAGTAGAAACTTCAGGAGGATTTGGATAATTTGGAAGAGCTTCTCTCTCTCTTTGGAGAGGAGCCCTCAAGAAAGCTGCCACTTTTCAAAAACCTTTAGAAAAGTGAAGGGCCTCTGCCCTTATATATAATGTGTATATAGATACACCACATTTCAAAAAGAAGTATCTCGTCTCACAAACGTTCATGTTAGATTTACTCCTACGTTACATGTGGGCGAAGCTGAGCAAAACTGGATCATATAAATGCAATCTCAAACTATTTTAAAACCATACAATGCATATTAATGTGTAGCATTAAAAAAAAAACGGGTTTTTTTTACTGTTACAGATTAATACGTATGGGTTTACAGATTTTAAAAAACCATTTAAATGTCTTAGATGTTTATATCCCTGAGTAAGAGTGATCTTTGATTTTGGATATCTGTACGTACTTGGAACATTTCTCTATTTTTCTTCATCGTGGGTCGTCGAAGACAGAACAGGACTTGCTGGGTGGTATTTTTCTATGCCTTACTAATACAAGCAGCAGAATTTAAAATCTGAACACCAACTAACTCAAAAATTCAATGTGAATTTGGCAGGTAGAATTGACCTCCTGTTAATCAGGTTTCTAATTTAGGTTCCTAAATTTAAAACCAAACAAATATGAGATTCCCACTTTGTCTATAATTCTCTATTAACTTAACTATCATTTCCAAGACATAATTTGTTAAGTAATGTTGATTAATAGAATTGATTAATATTCACAAAATAATCCCCAAACTGACCCCTTTTCATCTTAATTCCATTATGTCACTAATGAAGGGGATCAGAATTTTGGTAGTTTTAATTAAAAGTGCTGCTTAATCAATGAACAGCGCTAAGCTAAATAATGGCTTTACAGCTCTGATAACATTTGTGATTGCTAATAATAAAACATCCCTTACTTCTACAAAGTTAACACACTCAAATATATGGGCTTTAGCTGCTGATAAACTGACCCGTTTCTTAGGTTATTTATGTGCAGAGTGAAGCCATTATATGTTATTTGAGCAAAATCTAGCACTTTAAAAAATCTTCTTGTGGTGTCATTGCTCTGCAGATGTGACAGGCAAAGACCCACTGCAAGTAATGAAATTATATTGCTTTTACCTTTTCCAGTGCAGATGAGATGACTGCCATCTGTAAGAAATTCCCACATGGCCTACTGTTCAGCTAAATTTAGTGGTGCCAGCTGGGTCTTGTTCTCAGGGTATAATAACCTTCATATCATAGGACTGTATTTGATGGGGCAAATGGTACTGCATCAGAAATGAATTTTTCATTGCCAGTCCTTGGTGCACATACGACAACTCTATGTTATAAAGTCTGTCGAAATAAGCCTGATTTCTTTAGTTTGTATGTTGCTCCGTATTTGCATCCTGCAGTGCCCTGAAGGTGCTTTCTTACGCCTTTCCACCCTTCTCATCTCCTGATGGACCTGGGCGATCAAAAAGGAGGTTGAAGCTGGATTTATTTCACGCATAATATGTGAGATCTAATTTCTTATTATTCCTGAATCAGGACATAATGTATTTGTTGGAAATAATGCAGTCAGTGCTCTTTAAAACTGTTCAGTGATTGATACATGCGTCTCGTTCCTTTCCCATTTCCTTCTCCCTCTTTCAAATACCATTTTAACTAGGAAAAAATGTGCTTAAAAAAAGAAATGAACATCCTCCGGGAAACATACTGGTTTGAATTATTATGTAAAGAAAAATAATTCACTAACTCGGAAAAGCCTGCCAGAGCAAAACCGAAAAAAATGGCTGAGAAAATCTTTTTATTTCCCTGTGTTTTTCAAAACTTTCACAGATCCAAACTTTAATTGGCGAATGAAGAACAGTAAAGGAGAGATGATGTATACAATGACTCAGTGATCCTATTTTTTTTAATGACTGTAACGCAAAATAATGAGTTTGAATTAATTTTATGGCATTGTTTGAAAGCAAGGAAAATAATTCGGACAGTGACTTTTGAGAAAAAGTATTTCTTTTGTCAACTGATATAGGTCTAGTCCTTCTAGCATGCAGCCAGGTAAGGAGAATGCTACATCATGGCAAAAAGGAAAAAATGTGTGCGTTGCTCTTCTCGTAGCGGTTGGTAACGGTGTCGTTGGCAGTTCAACACCCTTTTCAGAATATGCAGTTCTTAACATAACAAGAACATTTTCTTTTAAGTTTGTAAATCGGTTTATTCTCTTGGGAGTCAGATAGGACATAGTTTTTATAGCAAGCAAAAAAGCATGGAAGATTCAACTACTCCTATAACTAGACGCCTGTAAGAACAGATTAAATCATGGTGCCAAAGAGAGGGGGTTTGTATATTACATCTTTCAGTGTTAATCTATTTACCGTATTCCACGGTAAGCTAGAAGGACGATAGAAAAGAACTTTGAAACATAAGGGTAGATACATACGAGTAAGTTAATAAACATTTCTTTTATCCTTCGCAGTTTATTTTTAATTCATAAATACATTCGTTAAGTCATGTGCGCACACCCACCCACCAATCTTCCACGCTTCATACAGTAAAGAGAGTGCAAGTAGTGTAATAACACTTAAACTGGCAATCATAGGCCGAGGGATAAGATTGTTAGTTCTCAAAAATCAGCTTTTAAAGTGAGATTGGAAATACTTCACATGATAAGCATATCTTAGTGATCTCGGAGGAAAACAAACAACCAGACACCACAGTAGAAAATGGTCTTGCCAGGCTGCAAATTCAATCAACAACTATTACAGGAGCACTTGAAGGCTTTTCTCTAGTCATAGATTTTTTACTGACACTATTATTCCCCTTCCCAGGTTCTTGTACAGTGAAATAGTCGTACCCAACCTTTAATCTGTGAAAACATCACTATGCTGTGCTCTGATACTCATCAGAAGTATCCTGGCCTTCTGGTTTTGCAGGCTTGGACCTCTCATGGTGGCTGCACCCCCTATCAGTAAGAGGTCTTGGATTCACTTCAAAATTATAATATTTTCTTCCTCCAAAAAGGTGAAGCTCAAATGCACCAAAACTTTATGTGATGTGTGCACTTTTACTCCTCCTCTTTTTTCCAAGAGCTTAGCTGAAAAAGAGAACGCAGCTTCAAAACACGTAAAATGCTACTCATCCAAGGCTAGGAGCATGTTGCTGTGGGTGTGTATATATAGTGATATGCTAATGGACAGCCAGTTCGCTTCCATGGCCAATATTTCTTATTTCCCATTGTAGGACGCAGGAGCCTTAGTCATATACTGGAGATTTATTTTGCTGCAGGTAGTACCAGAACAAAATACAGAAGGGCAGTCCCCAGCACATTCTGTGAAATATGGTTTGCCAGATCGTGTTTGTTGCATGTGTGTCGCAATGTCTATAGACAGAATTAGACATTTCAGCAGTCTTGTGAAGTCCAAATAAAAAGGAAAAAGGAGGACATTCATTTTTTTCTGTCCTGATCCTTTTTTCTTAAGTATTTAAAGAAGGGGGGGAAAAAGGAAAACCAAAAAAAAACAACAACACACCAAAACAACACCAAAAAACCCCATCGTATGATGGGTTTGAGAGAGGAATCAGCTTGTGTGTTTTGGGCTTTTTTTCCAGGGGATTTCACTGTCTTCAGCTATGAGAGCTGGAAGCCTTACGAAATGTCTTGAGCAGGTAACGCTTGGGATATGTTAGTCAGGAAGCAATAGATTTGACCTGCCATAGTAATAGGCTTGTTGTCAGTTGCCCAGCAAAGAGGTAAGTCTCGGGGAGCATGCTGCACAAGAGAAGACAAGAAAAAAGTCAAGTAAAAAAATCCATCTCTGCATGGTAAAAAGAATGCCCTGGATTTCCTAGTCTAATACTTATTATTACTGTCAATGAGACATTAAAACCAGGTGTCAAAGTACGGGCAACGTCTCTCTTCATATTCATTCTGCATCTTTGAAGAACCTATTTTATTCTTTTTTCACGCTTCTCAATCCGCAGAAGAACCGCAAGGTGATTCACACTGTTATCTCCCAGTACGTACATACATCAGAAGCGGCTCCCCTGACATTTTTCAAGGCGGTTTTAGGCACACCCTGCTTCTCTCTTTATCTTTCATCATCTGTTGTAGCTGGGAAGCGCTGTTTTAAATTGGTTGCTGTCCTAGCATGTATCTCTCCAAATTAAAGGGTGGCTCAGCTGGCGGGATGCTGCTGCCCAGCACGCACGGGGCGCCGGCTTTCTTCTGCTCTCCTCCAGCCCCGCGCTGGGGAAAGGGGGAGAGCACCTGTGAAAGCAGCCAGGGGGTTTTGGGGGGGGTTAAGACGGTGGTGTGGAAGGCAGCTTGTGACTGATGTTACAATGAAATGTATTAAAAAGTCAAAGCTGGTAATTTTGAGTGCTGACTTTCTCCTGTCATTGCATTGCTAGGCAAACATCCTTCATGTCATCTTGAGCAGAAAAAGGAAAAAAAAAACTGAAATCATAGGTTACTGGAGAGGGAATAAAAGAAAAGCCTTCCTCGCCACTCAATCTGTTTCTTTTAATTAAAAATGGTTTTAATGTAAGCAGAAGAAAGCAGACATTTTCTCCCTGCTGTTGTTCTAGCTGGCAAGGTTGAACAGCTCTAATCCATAATATCGGTAATATCTCATTAATTTAGGACTCATATTTCTTGTTTTTCTCCTTTCTTGCAGTCTCGTTAATTACAGTCTCATCTATAGAAGCGAAGAATATTCTCAAATAATGGAAAGGAACATCTTTTTCATGTTAATTAAACAAAGGAGTGGGGAAAGAATGGGAAATTGCCATGTATTGCACATACCAGCGAGGAGGAAATCATGCAGGTGAAGAGTATGCAGCCTGGGGCGTAATTCATGCACTCTTCCCTTTCTGATACAACAACTTTTATGTTTTGTGGCACTTAAAGGACCTGGAATTTGTTCTTTCTGCTCCTCAAAATGGCATGTTAGGAGGGCTGAGCTTGTCTTGGTGTACGTGGGATTTATGCAACATTAATAATGAAGTTTTACCCTGTCAGCACTTCAGAGTCTATAGTGCTTGGGACTGAACGTGAAATGTTTTTAAAGAGAACCTATGACAATTATAATAACAGCCCATCTTGATTATATATTGGGAAATAAGCATTACTTCTGTTATATTTATCCCTGTTTTCCTCTGAGCTCTAGATATAAAAATAGCTGTATTTCTGTAGTACAAATGCTAACAAAAGGACGACAGCATGTTATCAGAGAGAACACGCACAGCTGTGGAGATATTCTATACAATTTCCCAATGCACATATCAAACATTTCACAACAATTAATGTCTTGGCCAGACTGGCTGGGCCAGCAGCACTGGCAGGGCGAGGGATGCTGTAAAGATACCTTCGATTTCTTCAAGGTTATATTTACTGGACCCACTGCAGGGAGGGAAATGAAATTTGAAGGAACAGAGAGCTGCTATGGATTATCTTTTCAGCATCCTTTCTTATCACAAACTACTGTCGCTGACAACAGATCATAATCAGATGCTTCAAAGAACAGGGCAACAGATTTTTTGATAGTATTTCTCTGTGGAAATTCCTACATTTTTATATAATCCTCTGGTACCAGTTGTCAAAGATTTGCCTGAACCTTGAAAAAAGAGTTAATACTATTTCGAAAGCTCTTGGTTGCCTAGTATCACAAGACATTTTTATTTGAACTAAATACTTAGGTAAAAAGAGGATTTTCTGTTATGAGTATTTTGATTTTACTTAGCAGTTGAATTGAATGCAAAAGAATATCTGTTTGTAAATACCAGAATAAATCTTGGTTCAATTCCACTAAACATTTTTACCTCACAGATAGTCTATAAACTTTAAACATATCTAATTTATTTGTTTAAATTTTAAATCGCCTATGTTTCCATTTCATTAAACACTTGTGCTCCTGTTTTATGAGATAGGTAGTGCAAAGCTGTTTTCTTTGAGCTTACCTTTGTTGTTTGGTAATTCCTTAAGATTAAAAAAAAAGGAAAGTGAAGAAATTAGCGTGTTTTTTTCAACATTCTTACTTTTCAGCTAAAGCATTTAAAAACATGAAAGTGTTTATTTTTCTTATATTTTTAAAAAAGTTTTTTAGGCAAGATAAGCAAGAAGTGTTTAGTTGCCAGGTATTTAGCTGGTTCTTGTGAAGTATGCTTTTTCATCTCTGTATATATCTGCTGAAGAAATTTTTGGTCCTGTTGGCCCATTTCAGCCAAATTTGTTGGAGGGGTCAAGGACTCAGATATTCAAAGCTTCTGTAAGCCTTAGGAAAATAATCAGTTGATACAGGAGAGAAAGTCTAAAGTTCAGAGGGCCTTGATGTGCCTCTTTCCCCCGAAATTTCTGCAGAATTCTTCTAAGTGCCCCAAAAGAAGATGTTAAATGGGAGTTTGCACCTTCTTGTACTCAAAGGTCAACCAGCTTTCAAATTCAGACCCCAAGGCAACCAGGCTTTCTTAGGTTTGATGCTATAATGAAAAATTTGTTTGTTCTTTTGAGCTGAGTTCTAGGGGTGGAAAGGGAAAGGAACGTGCAGAGAAGAGGAGAGAAAGCATGTGGAAGACTAAAATATACACGTAACAAGGAGAAATGTTTTCCTTTTGATAATCCAAAACCAAGTAGCCAAATGTGAAAGCTTGCAGTTGAAAGTGATTTCTTACATAGGGGAAAAAATATTTGTGCGTTATTTCAAAACTACACCTGCTACTAGGTGCTCCCACTACAGTTAAACACCTTTGAATATTCTGGCAACATTGCCATAATTTGTTTGAATATTTCTTTATGTCAGTTTGGTTTTGACCTGAAATAAAGTTTTTGTGTTTCTCTTGCCAGGGTGAAATTTAGTTGGAAATATGAAGGCAATATTTTTCTTTCCATTTGATATTTCTAGCAAGAGCGAAGAGGGTGAGAGCTGGGGTTCAGTTGCATCATGGATTGTTTTTACTTGAGTGGCCAGGAAAGTCAGATGTTTTAGTGCAAATCCCTCATCTCTCACCCTGCCATTACCATCTTGACCCTAATCATTCTGGTGCCTTTTACACAGTCTTTTCTTTGGTAAAGTAAACACGGACATCAAGCAGTTTGCTGGAGTATGGTCCGCAGATCAAAATTCATAACCATGGGAGAGTTCTAAGGAAAGGATTTCAGAGAATGGCCTATCACTATACTGTCAAATCAATTACATGTTAAATGTTAATAGTGTAGTTCAAATGACAATTAAGTCTCTCCAAGTAATTTAATTTTTTTTCTTTTTATTAATTTGCATTTTAAAACCAGAGGATGTACATTTACTTGTCAGCTACTATGTTATTACAGATTTTTATTCACTACATAACTTTTTTTTTTTGTCTGAGCAAATTTATAGTCATCAATGAGCAAAGGAAGAGAATGAATTTCTTTTATCCTACATTTCACTGGCTTATTATCAAATTATTATGGTCTATTAATGACTTGGCACTTGTGAAAAAAAACCCACTATATTTTTCACATTTATGCAGTTGCCTTTGTATTCACAGTCAGCTTTTGCAAGAAGTTAATCATCAAAAGAAAATAATGAATGTTTACATTACCTCACAAATTCTTCCCAATTTCCAAGCTTTGTTGTACTTTCTAATCATCCTGTTCTAAATTATAAAGTGAATTCTTTGCTTCAAACTTGTCTAAATATACCTCCCACAGCCAACTCTTGTCTTACGCTCTGTGCATTATGGATTCCAGTACATTTAGCTAGGTAACATACAACTCATTCATTGCTTCTCCCCTGTAACCATGAGCTCCTGTGGGCACTTTTCTTGAATGAGCGAGTTGGTAAAACTTGGAACAAATACTTCTCCTTCTTTTTCCATGCAAAAATGTTACCTATTTCACCTGAAATTGTGGGGTATACTAATGCTGGAAAAACACACGCACTGGCACCCTCTCCTCTCCCTGCCCTGTCCATTAACGCGTGCAGTGCACTTGGGTGTAGAAGTCGCCATTAGGGAAGGTCACAGTCACAGGCAGGTCCACATCTACAATAAGAGACTTTGGGTGGATCATTCCTGGGGTCCATGTGAAATTCCTTATCCGCCCTCTGAAGCTTTGGTACAAGCAAGAGTATAGATTACTGTGCCAACATTGGCATGACTTCATCCACTCAATGCGTTTCAGGGACCATATTTTGGATTATCTTTACCTGGTCCTATGGAGTGAATTCCCATCAGCAGTTGGGGCACAGTAGGTGACTCCTTCGGAGAAATACCAAGGTTTAGTTTAATCCAAAATGAATCCAGCTGTTGTGTTTGGAGATGACGCTGCTACGTAAACTACGCAGCATGAGGGCAGGTGATTCAGAGATTCACGTTAACAGTGTGGTCCTGATGGGAACTAAAATGCTGAGGTAGATGTACCTAATGAGACACATCATTAGGCTCCTGCGGTAGAAGGCTTGCTATGTTCTTCAGAAGGTAATAGAGGACGAAAGCATAAATGGTGAAACTTAAATCAGACTTTTGAAAATTCTCTGGGAGTTTACAATCCAAGGAACTTTCCTCATCCAGTAAAGCAAATCTTTCTGTTTAATGAGAGAGTTAAGCTGTGAATATTCTGTCAGCTGGATGTAGGTGATGTTTTTAAGATTTGCATCTACAATTAAGCAATGTTTGTGGTGATTAAAAAAGAAGCATATTTATGTCTGACTTATCTTTGCCAGCCAATGAAATTAGTTTATGAGTATGTTCAATCCTATCAAATTTGGCATGTCATCAGCAATATAATAGCCTGCTTTAGAGCTTTAAAGAGACTTGAAATAACATTTCTTATTTTGAAATTGAATGAACCGGTGTTGAATAAGGACAATTTTTGGTTCAAATGCTGTGTTTAGGAATAATGTAAAAGGGGAGTTTGAATTGTATGAAAACCATTGTGCAAAATTTAGGGGCTGTATGCATAGCTAGTGTCTATATCTCATAGCTGCTTTCTTTTTACATTTTTATATTCTGCAAATTCTTCATCCTTCAACATGAAGGTTTATGCTGTATTAAAATTATTAGCAGAGCTCTGCCCCTATCACCTTCTGGAAGAACTTTAATTTGCCAAATGTGTTTGGTAAAAATGATTTTGCAATCTAACACAAGGGAATGGATGCAGACAGGTAGCATTAGGTTATTTTGGTTGAACCCTCATTTTAGGACATCTAAACTACTTCTACTTTCATAGTATTATGAAGGCTTTGGTAAAGGTGATCAAAATTTTTTTTTTTATTATGGAACTATTTCCTTTTAACTTGTGTATTTTAAAAAGCAATACGTGATTTGACTGTAAAATTCAATATCGTTCACTCTGCCTTCAAAACAGAACAGACAGGTCTTTTGATCTGACGAACAAGTAGTCTAACCTGAGTAATAAAGAAATGATCCAGCTTCAGGTCTTATTCAATAGAGACTTCCACTGAAACGGCTGCAGCTGTTTCCATGAGAATCTGAAATAACCTACCTTCTGTTGCTGCTGAGTGGCATACAAAGTAAAGATTCTGGTAAGTCAGGACTGGTATTTTAACTTAAGATTCACATAGCTTAACTAATGGACAATGTCTGTTATAGCAAGTTGTATCCCCATGCGTGAGAGAGGGTGAGAATTATACAACTGAAAATTATTCAGAGAAGCAGAAAATATCACAGACGAAAAAAACTGACCCAAAAACAATGGACCAATTTTGATATGATTGATCATGATCAGAAGTAACTTCATGGAATTAAATTATTCCTCAGAGCAGTCCCAAATATATTCTGCATGCCTTCACAAACACCTGAGATAAGCTCACATCCAACCTCTGTCTAGTCTTTGGAAAACGTGTGCGTTTTAGTTCTAGGGCTGGGTAATCCTAGCCGCCTCTCACAACAAAAATGCGAGAGAGAGAGGAGAGAGGTGGAGTGAGCCAGGAACGCAAATGGTCTGTGCAGCCTCTGTGCAAAGCCAAGCAGCATACTAGCAGCTCTGGGCCTGATGAGCTATATGTGACTAAGGATTATTATGTCTTCTGTGTGACTTGCAGAGCACTGTAACAGACCCAAAAATGTTGTGAAAGACATGATAAACTGGAAGGCATCTGCTAAATGAAGAATAGAAGAAAGAGTTTTCAGAGGGATTTGTTCCCCAAGGCAGTCCAGCCTTTTGTGAGTACATGTTATAGACTCACAAATCAGTATGAAGGGATCAACTATATAGAAAGAGGTCTGTATATTGTATAGGGCTCACTGTGGGGTAGTGATCAAAAACCAAACCATTGCTGTGTGAACTGTTCCCCCTTTCTTAGCTCTGTTGCATACTCATGACCCACAATAAGTATTAAGAAGCTGGAAGGTGCCTTCAGACGAGGTGGTGGAAAGGACTGTGTGGAAGTGAGGTGGTGAGCGCTGACAAACAATTTCTTTTCACAGGAAAACGTGAACAGGAGGCAGAGGGGAGCTGTGGTGAAACTCTTGAAGCCTTGCATGAAGCTAATTTTTTATAAAGGGAATCCTCCGCCTAAAGGAAGTGGGATTCCAGCTGGAGTTACCCTTTCAGCAGCCAACACGTTTTCAAGTTTGAAGAACATCCTTTTTTAACGTGAGACACGATGTGATGGCATCTAAATCTATCTGGCCCCATCAGCAGCTTTTAGGTACAGGTACCTCCTGGCAGTCCAGCCCACCCTGGCTCCCGGGTGCCCCCCACCTCTCTGTACCCCCCGGCAGGTCTCTCGTCACAGTTAATTGGGTCTGCACATCTCTCTTTCAAACTCAGGTGCTGAATGCTCTGTAAACCTAAAGGTCATGGTTTGTCTGATTTTTTTTTTTTTTCAGTGTACTCTCTCCAAATAATCTGAGACAACAAATATAAACAACTTTTGACAGCTAATTTGTCCTAGAAATCAATCTAGAAATCTCTAGTAACCTACATTAAATGTCCTAGTTCCTTACTAGGACATAAATCTCTGGAATGCCATTAATATAAACAGAGCACCTGTGTCAAGTGATCTGCATTTCCTTTAAAAACATCACAGATATTTCTCACATTCTCCACATGTAGCAAAAGCCTTTGGTTTCATTATAATCACATTCCTATCCCTCACCACTGATTTCAGTGTATTTTATATCTTACCCTGGTGCAAAGCAGAAATTGGTTTTGATGGTTCTATCTTTATGTAGATGGGAATTAGCAGAACTTTATATAAACTGCAGGGAATGTTGTACAAAGTTCTTCTGAAGTCAAACATTGAACATGATTATATACAGCAAATTATAAACTGATTTCGGACTGCAAAGTTAATATGAAAAATGTGCTATGTTTGCTAGAGTGTAAAAAACTCATGAAATGAACTTAGTAATAACGAATTTTTTAGTGTTTTCATTTAGAATTGTATCTCACTGGGAAGTCTTAAAAACAAATTGGAAAACATATGGAGTGCTTTCAAAATGTGTATGTGGACAGCATGGAGATATACGAAGGCCTAATGATAGAAAAGTGGGCTCATGCAACATATGTAGCCACGAGGCTTCTCTGAACTTAAATCTGCGCAGACACTGCTTCTTTTCAAAATAGTTGTATACAGTTCAGCTTAAATTCCAGTTTAAAAGTGGTTAATTAAATATTTATTCATTTTGGAAACTTGGGTTTTATTTTCTTTGGTTTTAATAAACCAAAAGGTCTACTTTTAATCATGTTATGCTCTGTAATGAACATTCAACGCTTGTAAGCACGTCACTTACAACTGCAGCAAGAAACAAGTTTCTATGGAAAAACGTAAGAAGTTTCTTGCTCGGAAATTTTTATGCATCTACTTTGAGAGGAAAAAAAGTCATGTTTTTTAGCAACACTTTATTTGTGAATGAGACAATTTCCTTCATAGTTTATACTACATTACAGTTCTATTTGACTGTTTAAATACACAAACAAATTATATCACACCAGGTATGTTTTAAACATTTATTTTCAATAGCTGCCCTGGGCTGGGCTGTACGAGTTTACTGTACTGGTATTTTGAAGGTACCAGCGGTCACTGCAGCCATCAGCATGCTTCGTGGGCCGACCTCCAGCCTTAACATAAAAGGTAAATATCACTAAAACTCTGTGCGCTTCTTCCATAACGTAGAAATGAAAAATATCCCTTTGCCTATTAACTGTAATGCCCCTTACATTTTCACTGAAATAACTGAACTTTTTTAGTTACATTAATAGTTTAAACCTAACCCAGCATTTAAAGAGTATACGTACAGCGCAGTACTTCTCACTGCAGAGGTGGTCAAGCTATGTCAGCGCTGGAGCATTTGCCAGAGGTAAGAGCAATCGTTAACGGCAGGTTCCCCCAGGAACGTGAGTCCTGCCACATTCAGGGGCTTCCCCGAGACAGAGGTGGAGGGGAAAGACTTCAGAGGAAAACAAACCATCTCCCATCACTGCTCAGAACTGCAGGCAAGTCAAGTCTTTGCCACCATTAAAGTCACAGATTTTTCCGTTTCACATTTCTGATAATGCCAGTGCTTCATGGTTATTTAATTTCTATCCAAAACTGAATTTTTTGATCCTGGTGGAAAACCGTAAATGATCATGTGAGGGGACGATTCTGGCCCAAGAAGGACCCGCGTTCCCAGGGGCAGAGCAGAGCTCCCCGGCAGGGACACATCGGCACTCCTCTTGGTGCACAGAGGTGCTGACTCTCGTTTTGAAGATTTTGCCTGGGAAACTCCTAGTTCACTGGAAAAAAAGGGAGGGGAGTAGAGGGGAGCAAGTTTATAAAGACCGAAAAGTAACTGGAGATTTGCCGTGTATGTTCATTCTAGAAAGAGCAGGGGTGAGATAAGTTATTTACAAGACTTCAAAGATGCCTTGTGTTACTAGAGTCAGGCGAAGGTTTGAAACAGTCTATTTTATGACGTCTTACAATTCTCAGACTTTTATTTCTGGACACTTTTACAAAGTCTAGGCGGAGCTAGTCTAAGGAGTTGAGAGCTGTGAGCTGCTGACTTCAAAGGCAGATAGGGTGAGACTAAAATTTCGGGCCAGGGAGGAGAGGGAACAGAAGACGAATAAGAAGTAGAAAGGAGATTGAGAAGAGGCAGAAAATGGATATAGAGGGCATTGGGGAAAAACTGATGTATTTGGAGGAGGCGTAAAAGAGAATTGAGGCAAAAGGATATTCACAATACGTTTATGAAAGCAATGCGGAGATTTCTTATCCCCTAGTGACTGTCTAACAATCTCCACTGACTGCCATGTGCTGTTCCCTCTGCCCATGGGATGAAAGCCCACATGTAAATTCAGTGTAAATCTAACTGTTTACCATAAGGGTACCACTTGGCTTTTCCCATGAATGCACAAAACCCTACAGACGTTTCATCTGCAGGGCCTCCCGCACTGCCCAGAGATACGTGACATAACAACGTAGCACCTTAACGTCCAC
The DNA here is from genome assembly GCF_000690835.1 of Fulmarus glacialis. Taxonomy (NCBI): domain Eukaryota; kingdom Metazoa; phylum Chordata; class Aves; order Procellariiformes; family Procellariidae; genus Fulmarus; species Fulmarus glacialis. The sequence goes on from NW_009208499.1 coordinate 14,378, forward strand.
CTCCTTGTTCTGTCTCATTAAGTGCAAAGTGAAAATAGGAAGGAAAAGAAAGGAGGAGAGAATCATCTCTCTTTTTCAAAGGATATACCATGTGAATGGACAAAATACTCAGATGTGACCAGAACAAGGCAGTACAGACATGTCTTGAAAGCAGATTTATGGACATCCAGGTAGACCCTTTCCTTGAAATACAAGGAAAGAGAAGAAAAGAAACCCCTCACTGCTATTCGTTTCAGTGCCTGATCCAGAGCATAAGCTTTTATCAGGTCTCGGTAGAGCAGAGAATACTTAAACCCAGGAAATATCTAGAGCTGTCGTTTGCAGTAGACGGTTGGTGATAAATTGTCCTGTCGCTGGCTGGAGACTCTCCAGGCAAAACTGTTCTGGAAGACACCCTAACTGCAGAAGATGTGGCACTTCACTCTATGTATTGTACTCTGCTTTGCAGAACTGGCCAGTGCGTTTTGCTCATGTACTCTTCCTCTGGAGAACAGCTCGTGGAATTATTCGTGAATTTATTTGGTCGAACAGATTCAGTCTTCCCCTATTAGAGTCTGGCCTACAATCTTTACAAAGCATTGCTCGGGACCTGAAGAATGTTTTAATTTAAACTTTATTTAAAGAAAATTGTAAAACTAGCCTGAAAAATAAACTAGATTATAAAAAATAAACTAGGTTATAAAACTGATCTGGTAAATCTGTGGGAGTTTTCATGCAGCCCACCCTTGGCAAAATCTCCGGCATCCCAACTGCTGCTAAGAAAGGATCATGAATGGGACAGCCAACTGTCTGGGAAAGCATTTGCCCAAAAGTCATCCTTTAAAAAGAGGAAGATGAATGTCAACCAGGTTAAATGGGCATGAGAGAATTGCAGTTTGCTGAGTTTGACACAAAGGAGAGGTGTGGGTGTAGGTCAGGGGGCCGCTGGCAGCAGGACGGACACGTGCGATGCCATGTCCTCCATCTGCAGACCGAGGGACGCAGTGCTGGTGGGGTTGCTGGTAACCCCCAGGCTCTGGGGCGCGTGTGCCAGCACAGCCTCTCAGATGAGGTGCTGAGGGGCACTGAGAAACTGGCAGGTGCATATAAATTTTTATAAAAGTCTAGCATTATGGATTATCTGTTGTGTTGCTGATATGGATTGCAAATGTTTAATTCCCTGTTGCTGGTTAATTATGTCATTAATAAACTGCTTTGGTATTGACCTAGTTTAAACTACAGGCACTGAGCAGATTTTACCTGTGATACAAATCCACACATCAGTCTTTCATGTTTGAATTACAAGACACCGTTTCATAAATTTTTATTTGCATACCAGTGAAGAAATCGTTCGCAAGTACCATCAAATGTGCTAAGGTGGACAATAAGAACATTCTTGAATTATTATTTCTTTTTGAAGCTGATGTGAAACTAATTCAGAGCTTGGAGGAAGGAAAGAAAAAAAAAAAAAGAATGAGCTGTTCAATAGGTTAAAAAAACAAAAATCTCGTCTTATATCCTGACTGGGGCTCTGAATGTCAGTCTGCCCTTCTTGGTGTCAGAGGAAGAGCATTCAAATTCAGCAAAACACTGTCCAGATTTTTTCTGGTAGAAAATTTGAGTTTACATATATGAAAACACAATTCTCTGGTGAAGCTGTGTTGGAGTATGAGAGGCAACGGACATTGCTGATGAATATGCACTAAATGGGAAAATTGAATTATCCTCTCTCATAAGTTGTTGGACTCTAACTTCTGTAGAATGCAACAACTCTCAGTTTATGGATGGAAGGGAATTGCTTTCTAACATTTGCACGTGGAACCAGAGGTCCAGTGGGAGGTAAAATCTGTGAGGCTGAATGTCTGATACTGGCCTTAGGAAAACTTTAAATCAAATGTTTCAGATATTTGTTCTGCTTTTGTTGAGAAGTAAATTGTTTTTGTATTTTAACTGGGTAGCATACAAGGCGAAGGGCACGAAGAAGATGAGCCTTCAGCGGAACAATGAGATCTCACCACCCTTTTTCGTGTTGAATCAGGCCATCCTAGAGAAGGGAAGTCAGTGTCAGACTCCGGCCTTCGTCTCAGAGGTAATGTGTGGATAGCAAATTTACTTAAATTGCGTTGGAGAGCAGCGTGCAGCAGTGAGGTTAAAAATCAGGAAAAAAAGGAAGGTCATTAGATTAGAAAAAGTAAACGTGGAAATTTGATATCTAGTGTAAACTGATAGAATGCGTAAATATAGTGTAAATTGATAGAAAATCAATTGCAGACTGCTGCAAACAAGGAACAAAATGACGCTCATGCCGTTTTTAGCGAATTTCCCCTTTTCAAAATTTGATGCCTGTGCACTGCCGTGGAGGTTGGGAATTCCCAGTGGCAGGGTACGTCGCCGTCTTCCTCTTACCTACCCAACGCTTGCCCACTGAAAGGCAGCTTTTCAAATGTCGGTGGGGAAAGTCCTGGAGCTAAATGACACTTCAGCAATAACACAATTGATGGAAAATAAAGACGCCTCTGTACCTCATGTTTGTTATTTTTCACCATGTCCCCAGTGGGAAAATGTTTATTCATTTTAATATGTCTCCTTCTGAATAACAAGCAGAAAAGCACTTTCATCACTGATAATGGCTATTGTACTTTTTTTTCTCTGTGATATGTTCTGACTTTAATGTCAGTTATCTCAGAGATGAAATTATGGAAAATTGGGTCTGCAGCATATGCAGTTTGCAGTGTGTGCTATCATTGCTTTCAAGGGCTGCATTTCAAGCGAAAGCTACGGTGTTTGCTCTCCCCAGAAAACTGGAGCAACCACCTGTTGCTACACTCGAATCTCAGCATGTAGAGATTCAGCCATTAGGCTCCTATCAAGGTTAATTAAAGTTTTAAGGGCAAAGGTTTGAAATGCAGACATGCTAGAGAGAAACACATTTCCTCGAAGGATTAAATACAAGTCAGCAGCTGGAGGTCTTTTCAGCTCCCTGAAAAGGAGCTGAAAGGAGTTAATTCAAGTCTTTGTCTAGGTGATTTTTACTCACCAGAATAAGACCTGAAGGGCTCAGGACACACACTTGGTGGGCTGGGACCCTAACTCTAGCTGAAACCCCATAAATTAACTAGGAGCTGCCAGCTAGCAGAACATGATCAAACAAAAACGTAACAATAAACTCTTTAACAATTCTAAGATATACAGCAATGAGAAGGGAATTGCAAGTCGGATAAAAATATGCACTATGATCTGAGAGCATTTGCATAATCTTTTAAAAACAAACTAAGCACTTTTCCATTCAGTTTATTTTCCTTTGTTTGTCCAAATAGGGTAAAAATTCATAAAAATCCATTTTTAACAGATCTATTGCACCAGCTTGGTCTTTCTAAAATGAAACAGAAGATTCAGCATTTGAAATACCACAGGAGAAGGATATTAGCCAACTGGATGCTAACAGTTTCATACAGATGTCTGCTTATCATGCAAATAGTTTATTTAGATGCAAAGACGCATTAGACTCCACTGATCGGAAAGTGAAAAACGGTCGTTGCTTCATGTTGTTCCAGTGTATGTGACCAGAATTTCAATGTGTTTTCTCTAGTATATCAGATAGCAACACCGAAATAAGCAACAAAAATGAGGGACACACAAACTGTGTACACAAAGGAGGCTTGATTTCGAATATAGTGGGTATTAGTGGTAGATGATGGGCTGCAGAAGAACAGATGCCTTTAAATCAGCAGACCATTATGCAAACAGCTGTTTACAAGACAAAACATCTAATTTCACCTACTGTACTCTTAATTTTACTCCTACCATGCATTTCAATATGACATTTAAAAGGAGGTCTCAGCTGGTTTATATAGTACTTTATAACCTCTGATTCGCAAAAGGCCAACTGACTGATACTACTTTTGAGTTCCAGAAGATAATACAGCTTATAGCCTTCTGTGGAACATGAATGGGTTTTCACTAAATCTTAAACCTAAACTGCTTCTTGACCTTTCCCCAATATCACACCTATTATTTTTCTTTCTAAATGATGCTCAAACCCTAAATGTAGGTACATGACTTTTATCTATTACTATTTCTGAGGATGACTTAATCATCCTTATATCTAGTGTAAAGGTCTTGCTTTTGCACAGAGCTGTTGATAGGATGCAAAATGAAGGTCCTCCATTTAAGGATGGGTCAGATAACTGTCTCGTCAGCACATATCCCACAGCAGAGCACTGTTCTCTGTGTGCTAAACAGACTGCAAAATGTTTCAGCTCCTGGAAAACACATCATTTGTTCATAGTAGAGCAAGTTATTTCTGAAGGCAACAGATGAAAGCAGAAGTCTCTTCCTTGACAAAGATGGGCTTTTGACCAGTGCAAGTACCGGCAAATAGGGAAAAAAGCAATTTAGAAAAACCTTTCTGATTCTTGGCTGCCCATCACCAGCGATCACCGTCCAGGCAGCTGTACCGGCCAAAAAGGACAGCAGCATTGGAGGGTGCTTGTGGTCACGTCCCAGCTCTATGCAGCGCAACACAAAACGAGGGCTTTCTCCGAGTGTCGTGTGTCCACGTGTCCCTCTGTGATCTTAAGAAACATGTAATACAAATGTGTAATTGCGTGCTCTCTAACGAGTTGCTGTTGAAAATCTGAATATATGGTCTGGTCTGCTTTGTATTTCACTGATGTCAAAAGGACAAGAATAACAGATGGCAACTCATCCTCTGTGTTAATGGACAGTTGGGGGCTGAGCAGTAGAAAGATACCACAGATAAAAGATTGGTGTCATCAGTGCTTATTTTTGTGTTTTTCAGAATTGTTTTGCAGATTCTTGGGCAGTTGCTTAGGCCTTAAGGTACTACAGTTTATATATCACTACTGCAAATTTTTCTCCTTGAGAGTGGAAACTGCTAAGCAGGAAAAAGAGAAAAGGTAACAGAATTGTGCTTCGTGGTCAGGTTACTTTTTATGAGTCCCTGTTGTTTATTCTGCAGTGTACACCCAATATCAGTTACTATAATCACAGTGGAGACTCTGTGGATCCATCAGAGAGAAAGTCTATAAACACAATAAAGAGATGTCACATTGTCCTCACTATCAGTTTATCTCTTTTTTTTTCCTTTTTACTCTCTCATAGGTGACAGTGGTGATAAAAAAACCATCTGAGGCAATGTGTTGTCCAAACCCCAGTTGTTCTTACAGCATATTTATGCGTTTAAGAAGTCAATGGTGTCATCAAAGGGATGACTGACTGAAAAACAAGACCATTTATTAGGCTGGAATAGAAGGATGTAAATTTTTATCTAACTTTTGTGTTCTTATGTCTCATTAATGAATAAAAAAGCATGTAACAGACTTGAAATAAAAATATTATATTTATCCAAGGAGTTGCTGTGTGTTGCTTTACCTCTATTTATGTGCATACTTGAATACATAAACTCATCAGCATAAAAGATTTGCATTGTTAGTTTAACCCTCCAAACCAACTATAATATCTATATACTCTCAGCTTATTATTCTTGATTTATGTCCACTGGACATAAAATCCTCATCGATTTTACTGAATTTGGGATTAGACTCCAAAAGTGTGGCTGTAACACCTGTTATTGATAAGCATATGAACCACGTTCCTCATCCAACGCCTCTGACAGTACCAACACAGACAGAAATGTTTTGCAGAGGAAACAGATATTGTTGTTTTGACACAATCTCGCCCTGTGCATGAGAATAAATAATTTTCTGCATACTCTTCCTGAGGAAGAGCTGTGCCTGTGACATGATGGAATAGTTTTTGCCCCGGTGAGAACGTCTGCATGCAGAAGTGAAATAACAGCAGGAGGAGCTGCCTGCAGAGACATGATTGCCTCAGAATCATCCCAAAAATGTTAAAGTCGCTGTTTCTGTCTTGATTTTAGCGTCATTTATGTTTTCTGTTTCTGTCTGGCTGTGCTTAGCCTGGCACTATGCACACTGTGACTGATACTCTCTCACCTAAGTGCCAGCTTTTCCTAGGTTGGGTGTGAAAATTGTGTCCACAGGATGCTCAGTTGATTTAAGCAAAATTGTCTGGGATGCCAGACATGAGCCAACATCAGACCAGAGAGAGATTCCGTGTACGTGTCTGAACCTTGCGGATCCTACCGTGAAAGCTGTGCAAAAAAATGCTAATATTAAAAAGAGCACAGCAACCTCAGCCAGATTTTCAGTATGTGGTGTTAAGTATATAAAAGAGTGGCAACGGATGAGTGGAGACAGAGGATCAAAGGATGAATAGAATGTTTCTCTCTGTCATTTCTCCTACCGCTGTTGGTACTTTTCATATTATACTGCACCTGCTGCCGTAGTGACATTTATAAGTTTGGAATTAGGACCCATCCTCCTGAACCAGAAAGCTTAGGTTTAATTGAGATAATGCAAACAGTCGATAAGCGAAAGGCCAGAGACGGGTTTTACAAGAAGGTAATCAGACTGGTGGAGAGGCGGTGAAGCGTGACCTCCTTCTGCTGTCAACACTGCTGCTCTTTGGCAAACACTTCTCTCTAGCAGAGACTTTTATTGCATTTGGAAATCATCATCCAGACTTATGCTTGGGTTCGCTGCATTGGAAACCTGAATGCTGTAAATCACTGCAGTTTTAATTGGTTTCACAATTTACATCAGCTGTGCATTTATTTACTACCTGAGCCAACCAGCCTATAAAGAACCACGTTTGTCCCAAGGGACCTGATTAGGAGGAGGCAGGGTGCCGGTAGAGACTAACAAAAAAGCTAATATTATCGGGGAGGCTTCTCATCAGGGCTCGATATGAATCAGAAGCAAATCACTGGAAGTCCTGCTTTGAAGCAAAATAAAAATGACTTGGGGCTTTGCTGAGATGGCTGCTCAGGACTGGAGAAAGTACATTAAAGTGTGTTAGCAGTATTTGTTTGATATTTACTTAGAAAAGCTGGAAGTGATTAGGCAGAAAAGCAGCAGAAGTGTTAGCTTAGCAATTTCTCTTCCAGTGATGGACTGGAGGGCAGGAAAAAAAGAAAAGGCAGAAGAGAAACTCCCAGAAGAGGGACGCAGGTAGCTGCTGTACTCGAGGTAGGAGAAAAGAGACAATTCTTGAGTGAAGTAGCTAACAGAGGGTGGTTGAGACGCCTAATTTTGCTGCGTGGGCACTAGCCCTCTCCACAGGCAATAGGAAAGGTTTGGGACTTCTGGGATTCAGCAGCTTTGTGTCCTGGTCAGGCATGACAGGTACGGCGTTTTGCAGTTGAGGCTGTGAGATGTCTGTGCTTGTTTTCCCCCGTTTCTCCTCTGCCAACAGCTAAAGCTAATGCAGTCAGGAGCAACTCCGCTGGCTGAAGAAGAAAATCTTTGAGGAGCTGCTTTTGGTAAGAGCACATGGTCGCGCACTCCCAAGGGACGGTGGGAGGGGGACACAGCCTCACAGCCCAGAGGTCATTTGCCCCACCACATGGGTTTGGACAGGATGAATCCAAGCTATTCAAGATGGAGTCTAGACACACAAGTAAGAGGCGAAACAATAAGCCACCAGCAGAGTGTGATCAATTCTGGAGGGTGAAACCTCTACTGCACTGGAGAAGAAGCAGAGGCAGCAAGATCAGGTACTGCAAGAGCAGACGAATACAAAAACTCCTTTCTAAAGAGCTCAGGTTTCAGAATATAATCCCCCAAATCTCCTTAAATCACACTAGATGTAACTGTCATGTGTCTCACAGGTCATCTGGGACCATTTCTTTTACCAGTCAAACCTCCCACAGATTCATTTTCTGTATAAAGAATTTGCATTTCAATACGGGGATTAAAAACAAGTTTTCATACTAACCATGGAAGATACGCTCCTATAAATGAATACTTTGGTCCTTGAGGAACATTGGAGAAAAAAAATCATTTCTTAATGAACAAAATTGCTCGCTGAACTCCAGCCCCGAGAAGTTTTCTCCTGCCAGCACAGGCCGAGCGTGCTGCATACATGCTCATGAAGGATAACCTTGGGGCTGTACGCAGGCCAACCAGACTGATGTCTCATAACCGAAACCTCCGTCCTGAAAACTGCCATTTTGCACAGCACCCTGGCCCCAAGTGCTGCTGAGGGACAGGGCGAGGGTTAGGGTGGACGCAGCCTTGTGCTCCCCTGCGCTGCCCCCCTGCCCTGGGCCCCGCCGGCAGCAGCCTCCAGCCAGGCTCCAGCTCCAGGTGGCTGGGGAATCCTGGAGTAAAAAGCCGCCTCCTCTAAGAAAATAGTCTGGTGGCAACCTCCAAAGTCAAGTTTCAAAGAAGAAGCAACTGTAAGTCTAATTTCCAAAACATCCGAGACCAGCGTTCATCTTAAATGTCCAAAACAGCCCAGACTTCAAAGCAAAGTCACAATTGCCTGACGTCTCTACACTGCAGTACAAGTGGGCAAAGCGAACAGAAATTGGGCATAGAAGTAATCTGTTTTACTGATACTTACCTTATTTTAGGTGGGGAGAGCGCAAGGTTCTCGATTCCTTGTAGTAGGACATCTCCCTTGAGCAACAGGAGCCCGGCCCGCTCGCACTTCGGGGTGCCCGTGACTACCCTGCTCCCTAAAGTTGTAGCGAACAAAAGCACTTACTGTATTTCCTCCCTCTTATGGCTTTTATTTCTCCTGGACATAATAAAAATAAGGATATAAAGGAGATGGATTGTGTTCCAACTGCTCTGTGCATAAACACACGATTCCAGTCTGCACTGCAGGGGTTTTCCTTTGGTATCCATCAGGCTAAGCACGCAGTGAAGGGCGAAATGCACACAAAAGTAACCAAGCCAGCGAGAAAGTGTAGTGGCTCGTTTATTAAATTAAGAAATAAAATATGAAGATTTTTTTTTCTGGGAAGTATGGAGCAGTGTTGGCATCCAAAACTTGTTATTGGCACTGGCTCAGCAAGTGCGAACAGAATACAGAAAAAACAAGCTGAGAACAAAATGTTTACATCAGTGGTTCTTTAAATGAAGAAGTAATACCAGCTGCAGTCTACAATGTGTTTGTAATTCGCTAGTGCTTAAACAAGACACATCAACCAGGGCTTTACACATCAACTACAACGCTAAACTGTAATTTTCTGTATGATAGGTTATTTAATAAAATATTTCTACTCCATCTCCAGTCCCAATTAAGGTTGCAGTCAAAAGGAGATGGAAAGCAATTTTGTTCCTGACACGTAAATAAGTTTTAAAGTGATTTGATATGCTGATTAAGTTATTCATAACAAAAGAAATGCATATATTTCTCATTAATTTTACCTTGAAGCACCAAAGTACATCTACTTGAGAATATATAGTATTTTGTTTTTATTTATTGATATTGCAAAGCAGTGCTATGAATGCAACAGCTTTGGTATGAGCCATAAAACTCAACTGTAATAATCAAATTGCAAGACGTTGCGGATACAGTTTAAACTGAAAAACATACTTTTTAATTACCTACATTATCTTCTTTGGCAATTCATGCTGGATCCAATATAGATAGTTTTTATAAGAATTCTAGGAATCGCATATACAGGCAAGAGTGACCTTAGTTTTAAATATAAGTGAGCAGTAGTCCAGGATATTTTCAAGGAGTCTTGGAAAATTTAGGCTTGAAGGGCCCACTGGAGGTCACCTGGACCTGCCCAATCCGCAAAGCTGGGCCAATGTGAAAGCTGCTCAGGTTGCTCAAGGCATTGTCCAGTTAAATTTTGAGTTTCCAAAATGGAGATTGCACAAGAGAGAAATTCCTCCTGGGGAGACCTGTCTCAGCACTTAAGGAATCCTTGTCATTTGTGGATTTTTTTTCCCTGTCCTGACTGGAATATCCCTTGCTGCAACTTCTAACCATTGCCTCACATCTTTTTTCCATGCATGTTTAATGTATAATATATAACACTTTACATTTTCCCAGAGCATCACATCAAAAGAAAACTTCAGTCATCTGCTTCCCGTTCTACCAGTGACAGCATTTAACGCTGATTTCAGATTGGTTTCAGATTAGTACAGAAATTAGGTCTACGGAGCTCTTACGACTATTTGGTTGGCACGACTGGAGCCGCATGTTTTTTTGTTCTTTACATGCTAGGTTGACAATGCCATTGGCTGAATTAATTTTTATTCACTCAGATAATTTTTTTTTTTTTTTTGCATGTTATGTCCTGCAGTTTTCTTTCTACACCTTCACCTTCTTCAAATTCATGAATGTTCTTTGGTTTCCAAATCCATTGCCCTGGCTTCTGAAGGACTTCTTGCAGTGAATCTTCCACCTCAAATTCTGCTGTACCCATAAATATAATGAAATTTGGATATAGTGTGTAGGCCAAAATAACTTCAGTAGCTAAAATAAGTTTGCTGATGTTTCAGTTCTCTTGAAAGTTCTTTTCACAGTTTGCCATGCATGGGGGTGAGTAGCCTCACTGCTGTGGAAGGAAAGTATGATGATGGCAATGGACCCAGAAAAAGGTGTTGATCCCCTTGGGACAGGTTTGGACTTGGAGCACAGCCAGGGCTGTTTGGTCCATGGCTGTAGGTGCTGGTAGGAAGGAACATGTTCCTCGTTGGTGCTCCTACCCATCCCACTGCAACTCCTTTGCGTACTAGCAGCCTGCGTTCTGGGCAGCTGCTAAGGATGGAGAAAAGGGAGCGGGTGAAGAAGTAAAGAGGCCTCGCTTTTTGTTGGAAAATAAAATTGTGTTCTGTGAGAGGGAACAGCTGGCAGGAGGTTATAGCCGATGGTGGGGTGCAGCCAGATTTACAGTTATGACTAAGTTACAGATGTACCTGTGAATTTATATTCTGCAGACAAGCTTTTATCGCTCTAATGAGAACCCATGTACTCTACTCTGGAGCATTATTGTAACGTTAGTTAATAAAAATTGCATTGATGGTTCTTCCTTTTGCCTTGCGGTGTGACTATAGTACTTTGCTTTTCGTTTAGCCGTGTACTTTGTCACTACCGTTGATGTTGTTTGCAAGCCTGTTGCGTTTCAGAGAAGAAATTACTTCTGAAGAAGAAAGCAGCTCATTACACAGCAAAATGAAAACTGTATTTTTTTGTCTTGAGGCTCTTTGTATCTTAATTCTCCAAATGGCTTAGATACCACAGTTGTATAAAATAAGCCATGCTTGATACACATTCAAAAATGGTTGCAGCTACTTCTTTTAAGCTGTTTACTTACACATGACCTTTAGAAAAACTGGAAGAATTGATGCTAACTTTACATGAACTTGTTTTATTTAAAATATCATGGTCGCTTATGAAACCACACTTAATTAATATAAAAAAATATGAATATATGATCCAGAGAGAAGAGTAAAATGAAGTTTAAGAACCTGGTTAAAAAAGGAGTTAGAACTGAAATGTAATTTAACCTAAACTAGAAAATACCCACAATAACAGTGGATGGAAATCTTTTAAAGTGAAAATCTGTCTGGTTATTTTAGTAACCGAATAAATTTCAGCACTTCCGTCTGAGAGTTTATTATAATTTAATATATCTGCCTTACCACATTTATGGTCTAATTTAACAATGTAGCATCAACTTCTATGAATTTTGTGTGTTGTAAACTGAATAATTAAAGAACCGGAACACTTAAACAATGAATGTCTTAAGGTTATTGTTTTATTTTTCTTTTCATAGATTCTTTTCCTGAGATTGTGGATTTAAAAATTATGGGAGAACTTTATACATATATTTTTGCAGTCTGTTTAAAAATTATAAGATTTTTTTTTTTAAGATATAACAAGAGTTTTGACAAGCAATATCTTTTTTCTTGGTGAAGGACTATCTCATAATAACATTTCTCTTCCAAATTGAGGTTTTGACACATCCTAAAAACAGACCACAAGATAGAAAAGCATAATAAATCTCTGTTTATTTATGAGCGTGTCCTTTCAGTGAGTGACATCTGAACCTAGGGGAAGTTTATTTAAATTTCCTTTAGTGGTGAATCGGATAGTGCTGTCAAAACCTACTTACCTCTGGTCAAATGCACATAGTGATGTTTTAACTAGCAATCTCTTCTATAACCATGCTAGTTTATCCACTTTTTTTTTTCCTGAAAGTATCTTCTTTGCAGAATCTGAATCTCCAGTGACTAAAAAAACAGTGCTTCCACAGAATGAGTAATTATTTCATTACATTAAAACTGCAGGTATTGTTACACATCCATTACACAAGGACACGTATTCCTTCAAGAATATTTTAAGCAAAGAAATTGTGTGTATAGAAAAGAATTAGAATAGAAAACACCTGATTTTCTGTAATGTGAGATTAGTGTGGACCAACTAGAGAAGTGTTACTATCTCAATTTTTGAAGGCAGTTATACACATATAGATTTCCCAGGGGATTTCAGGGACTGCCTTCTGCATTTAGAGCAGAGTGCTGCTCTAATTCTTGTCCATTGTGGCCATCCCAGAGAGGACAAACGTTACTCTCAAACTGTTTTATAATTCCTCCACTTTTCACTTACCGCTTTAAATTTGTCAACAAATGCAGTTACATTTGAGTGTCGTTGTCTGTGAGTAGTTCTACAGCATTAACCCTTAAGTAAGAAAGATGCTGAACAAAGACATTCTAAGAAAAGATTTACCAGAATGAGAAGCCTGCTCTCAGCAGGA
>NW_009208499.1:26997-31315 GCF_000690835.1 Fulmarus glacialis
CTATAACTTTTTTTCTCCTTTATTTCACAATATTTGACCAAAAAAACTTTTCAGTGAAAAAGCCAGGCTGGTTTAAGATACAATTTTACACAATCTATCATTAAGCTTACTTGTGATTTCTTTGCCATTTGTAGTTTTATTGAGAACCTGTCTCTTCAGGCCTTAGTGATGCTAATTCCAGCCTTTCATGGCTGATAATCACATTTTAAAAACAATGACATCTTAACAGACAAAAGAAACTGAACTGTGCTTTCCTATTTTTAGTCATAAGCAGCTGAGAAGGTATCAAGGCCCAAGCAAAGTTCTACTATGAAAAATTCATCATAAATCTCCTCTCTAAAGCTTGTTTCTGCTGCAAGTATGTTTTAATTATCTTTACCACTTGGTGAATTAGAATAAACTCTTGAGAAGGAAAGGAAGAAATAAACCACAGCATAGTATAGCACTTCTCAGACGAAGAAATCCCTGAAAAGTAACAAAGTTCTTCTTAGCAGCTCTGTAGGTTAATATTAAATTATTAACTTTGACTTATAGCTGTTATTTAAAAGACTAAAAAAATCCACTTCCATGCAGTTTATTTGTTAAAAGATTTCATAGCAACTTCAGGATGCAAAAACTCTGTTTTAGGAGTAGGAGGTTCAAAGGTATAGCTAAGATCAAACGGGACAGATTGTTTTAAAAGTATATATGCTATCATGATATGAAGACTCGCGGTTCCTAAGGACTATGAAATCCAAGCTCTGGGAAGATCTGAAGGAGCCAAGTAATGACGTGGTGTTTAGACTGTGACATTTTCAGCTGGTAGAAAGCTAAAAGCCTGACGTCCTGAAAGACTGCCAGGAAACCTTAACCACAGTGGGTTTTTTCTTAGTCTCAGTACGTTTAAAAGCAGTACATACTGTATTGGGCCCAATATAGTCATGTGATTGATAGATATTTTGCTGGGGACGTCATCCTCAGATGTGGCATCATGCGTGTAATTTTGTCATAAGTGGCTAGCCCATGAAAATGGACTCATTACATCTTTCTGATGTTTTTCCCTGCCGATACTAGTCTTAAAAATCTTATTAAAACTACTGGGCTTATTGAAATGTAGAAAAATATTGAAAACTAAGCATATGAATGCAAGCCAAAGGGAAAAAAAAAGAAAAAAAGGGGAAAAAAAAGAAAAAAGGGAAAAAAAGAAAAGAATCACCTGTTCTCTTTATTTTTAATTACACCTACACTGGTCATACATGACAGGTGAGAAAGAGAAGACTTTCTGGCATTGTCTCAAATGGATTAATACGCAGTGAAAATGCATCAGAAAGCACACATTGAGGTGGGGCTAGGTTTTTTTGTTTCTTTGTGATCACAGGTGAGCAAAATTTCTATATGGCTTGTATGTTCTGGCACACAGCCTGCAAAAAGTCATTCTGTGAGTGCCTGCTCCCACAAACCGTATTTAATAGGAACTTAAATCAATGTATTCTTACTCATTTCTGTGCAAGTAATCAGTATGTACTGGTTACTAGTTAGCAAAGTCCTTCTCTTCCTTTTAAGTATTTTGGTTTAACTGGTTTACTGCTTGGAGCCATGTGCATCTGAGGGTCCACACCACATCCTGACCGTTAGTTCTTCATGACAACCTGGATTTTTCTGAGAAGGTTCAGCCACTCGTGTTGTACTGTACCGGTCTCACCAGCTGTGGAAGTATGACATAAGCAATTGCTATGCAAATTGTACTTATTTTTTCTGTCTCTTCTGCTGGAATATGTGATCCCTGATTTAAAGAAAGGTGTGTGTTATAGCCCAAAGATACAGGAGCCCTGGGATTGAGATAGGAGGATCTGGATTCAGTCTCCCATTCTGGCCAGGACAGAATATTGCCTTGAATCCTTTCCCTCCCACTTCAGAGGAATACCCTGTATACTACGCCAGGCTGAACTGGCTCTCCAGCTATGTCTTCAGTTTTGTTCTTCAAAAGGTTAGCAGTTTCTGTCATTTTGGAAACTAGGTAGAGTTTAGGTTAATATTAAAAATTACAATATTGGTGTTAACAGGTTAACATATGGAAAAAAAATATTTCTAATCATTTGGGGTATCAGAACTTTATCTTATAAACCAGTAAAGCAGCACCTGAGTACTTTTGTGCTGCACAGCTCTAAACACGTCAGTCATGCTGCATGTGGGGGAGCAGAACAGAATGCAAACAACACATTTTCAGTCAAAATATTAACTGTCCCGCATCCAGAAGACAATATTTGATTAGATATTTTCCTTATCAAGACGTTGGATGCCAGAAGAAAGGGTATGAAAAATGAGAGAGAAGTTATCATTTTGCTGCTGTGTAATGCCTTGATGTGCTCATGACTTGGACACAGTGAGCAGCTCTGGTCTTCTCACCTCAGGAAGGTCCCCATGGAGCCAGAAAAGGGACGTGATGAGTTTTCAGGGGTAGAGCAGCTGCCTTGGGAAGAGAGCCTGAAAGGTCGGGATTCCTGGTGAGGAGTGGGGAAGGCTGAGGGGGGGGTGCCTGAGTTCCTGAAACCCTGGTGGCGATGGAGATGGTGAACGTGGCACTGATATTCACCAAATCACAGTGGCTCGGTTTAAAACAAGTGAAAGGAAGTACACGGTGTTTAATGAACTTCAGTAATTGTTTGCCCTGGGAGGCTGCTATGGAGGTAGGCAGTGTCAGCAGGGTCAAAAAAGGGGTTTTTCAGAGATACTGAAAAGGGACATCGGGGTGCACTCCCTACGGTGATCGTGGACCATGAAGGGATGGGGGAAAAGGGACGGCAGAGGGGCCACATCCACCTGTGCTGCACAAACACCTGAGCACCGCCGGTTATCTCCTGTGCTGGGGACAAAGCACAAGCTTGGATGGACTTAGGGAGCATTTCTTGGGTTCTTATATTTTTACGTTTTCATCCTCTTAAGCAGCACAAAACCAGGGTGAGTGCATGCCGATTACCACCTGGAGCTGTGCTCTCCAGGTGGGTGCAATGCTCCCTGCTGCCACCCCGATGCAAAGTGCCACCACCTGCGCTGCCCTCTGCCCATGAAAGCCAGAGGCTGGGCCACAGCTCCAGTTTGGCTGGGGAGCAGCAGGTAGCTGAGCCTCTGCTGGGAGTCTGTAGTTTTGTCTCCGCTTTCAGAAGTGGCTTTTTGAGTTTGGTGTTTTCAGGCTTTCCTTGTACTGGGCTGCTGGGGACCGTGCTTCTGCAAAGGCTCGTTTTGGCAGCTCATCTGCAAACAGGTACACCAAACTAAGCCTGGTGATGGCAATGGAGTTGTTTCTAGCATTTCTGCTGTTGTAAAGCTGTGTTGTGCTCCCTGGAGAGAAGTTGGCTCTCCTGTTTCCTGGGGGGCCTTTGCTGCTTTCTGTTAGTTCAGTCGTGTCCAGTTCCCTTCTGCTCATTGCACAGAGCCTGGCTTGCCTTGTTCTCCTTAATGTCCCTGGTGCTTGGCTTTATGTGTCCTCTTTGCTACGTTCCTCTGTCTTTCCCCAGACCTCCTCGTTATTGATATGCAAGCTTCACTTTGTTTCAGGAAAATTTTGTAGTGAATAAATTGCTTTTCTTGTAGGTGGACAAAGGGAGGGAGGGAGGGACAGAGCTCTCTTTCTTTACCGCCCTTTCTCGGTTAAAAAAAGCCTTCAAGTTAGCAGATAGGTAGGTAGTAAAAATCTCTAGAGGAAGAAAAGACTTGCACTACAGAGGCTGGAAAATGAGGGTGTTCTATGTCTATATTAATTGATGTGGAGTTGTTCTCAATAGCATTCAAAATGTGGAAATGGTAATAAACTGACCACAGTCTCTCACAGATGCCTCTGGTGGGGGGGTCTGATACCTGAGAGCAGGCTGTGCTGCAACACCTTTCCTAAACTTTTTTTTCCCTTTTCCCCTCTGTTTTTTAACTGGTAGTTGTGATAGTAGACACAGTGAAATTTTATTAATATGAAAAGCAAACCAGGCATGAGCATTGCAAATGTGCAGCTTTGTGCAACAAAGTTATAT
Source organism: Fulmarus glacialis (assembly GCF_000690835.1). Taxonomy (NCBI): domain Eukaryota; kingdom Metazoa; phylum Chordata; class Aves; order Procellariiformes; family Procellariidae; genus Fulmarus; species Fulmarus glacialis. Next base: position 30,999 of record NW_009208499.1, read on the forward strand.
TTTGAAGCAAGACACTCTATGGATGTGTGGTGGGTTGACCCTGGCTGGACACCGGGTGCCCACCAAAGCCGCTCTACCACTGCACTGCTCAGCGGGACAGGGGAGAGAAAACAGAACAAAAGGCTCGTGGGTCGAGATAAGGACAGGGAGATCACTCGGCAATTACCGTCACGGGCAAAATAGACTCAACTTGGGGAAATTAGTTTAATTTATTACCAATCAAGAGTATAATAATGAGAAAATAAAAACTAAATCTTAAAACACCTTCCCCCTATCCCTCCCTTCCCAGGCTCAACTTTACTCCCAAATTCTCTACC
>NW_009208500.1:0-22260 GCF_000690835.1 Fulmarus glacialis
CTCGGCCCATCCCCCGCGCCTTTGGGCGTGCCGGGGCTAGGGACCACGGGTTCGATACCCGCGCCCGGCACTCCCGGTGGCCGCCGTCGGGCAGCCATTTCCCAACGGATTTCCCCACGGGGAACGGGACATCCTGCATCCTCCCATAGCCCCCGTTCATTTTTACACGTCCCTTAACCAGGACGGGGGGACGGCAGGTTGAGGGGCCGATGTGATGGGGAGGTCGCGATCGGTGCCCAGTGAGGGGCTGGGAGGGTGACATCCGACCAAGCAGCTGGTTCAAGAGAAGGGCAGGAAAGGCCGGGGACAAGGTGGCGTGCCTCCCGCAGCCATCAGGCCCTTCGTTCAGTCGGTCCGTCCACGGTGGAGGAGGAGGCGGCTGCAGTGCGCTGGCTCCATACCCGGCCATCGTGGTGCTCGCCCAGCACGGGAAGGACCGGGCCCACCCAGTGCCGCTGGTCAGCACTTTCCTTGGTCAGAAAGTCAAAGACAGGCTTGTCCTCAGGCGACCGGGAATATAAGGCTTCCTACTGTGCCAGCTCCTTGCTGCGCGGCTTTGCTGGTGCTTCCTTGCTCGTAGCCTGACGGTTCATACATAGCCTGATCCCCTCCAGCTGCCTGTCCAAACAGCGCGCACCAGCTAACTGCAAAGCGTAAGCAACACTGGGAGAAGCCGGTTGCTCTGCAGGTCTCAACACAACACACACCGCCGGGAGATTTCCTGCTTCACACAGGTGCAATGTTTCTGCAAGCTCTTCGAACATCAGCGACTCAAGGCTTAAGGCAAAATCGTGCCAGTGAGACCAAAGTTTATGCCTACATGAAGTTCCTCTGCATCACGTGGGATAATTACACAAACCCTAGATTTCCACCCCCATACAGCTCACCAGCCACAACATAACAGGCACATTCTGGCCCATCGGGAGGCCACACCAAACACAACATGGAGCTTTTAAAGATCAGTTCCCTTTACCAGCTAGAACAGCTTTGGCTTTTCAGCACTGCTGGTGTTATTGCAGCTGGTTTCCCAAATCCCTTTGCGCCTGCCCAGATGCAGCATTTCAGAGCTAAGGTCAGCCCCTGTGTCCAGGCTTGCAATTAGATTGCCTCTCTTAGCCAGATGCTGCTACGCAACACCAATTCCTGAATCTATTACCTAGATGGTACTCGAATGAGTCAACTGGACTCAAGCATCCTCACAGGTGCGTAAGTCTTAAACTAGGAAAATTTTCCTAACACAAGTCTGTTTTTCAACACAGAAAATGTAATTCTCTGTGGAGGAAAACCAACTGCAAGTCCCTCATGATATCTTCTTCCAAACCCCTGCTCTACAGAGCTATATAGTTCTGCTGAAATAGGTGGAGCTGGAAATAAGTGCTCAGTAATTTTTTGGAAAAAAAGAAAAAGAGTAATGTGCTCCAGTCCAGCTTCTTTTATACCGATGCCATAGGTGATCTTCAGCTGTCTTTGCATTTGTATGCTCACCTTGGGCGCTAACATTTATTTCCCTGTAGGTCATGGAGCCCTTATACATCCTCACTTCCCTACAGTCCCTCTGTTGGGACAGTCCTGCTCACTGTAAGAGAGTCAGCAATGTCCACACTGCATGGCTGGACCACACCATTTCACAGGAACAAGGCACCACCCTGAAAAAGCCTAAATTTATTTCAGAATTCCCCTCTGCTGATCCTCCATCAGTGTTGTAAAACCTATGCTCCCCTGCAGGTCAACAGAAACTGTGATTTCAGGGCATCTCCAAAGCTTTGCTTCATGTCTCAATGTGACTAATTCCCATCAGGCACTCTTCTTCTGATACCCCTGACAGGCTGACAAAAAGTCCCAAATGTATCATTCCACAGGCACTTTCGAGTGTTTCACTTGGAACATTTCCACCTATTCTTCCGTTGGTGCTTTTGCTCGGTGCTTTTACATGATACTCCGCTAAAGCACGGGTGGCACGAGGGGCTATGTTCAGAAATACGCCCACCTTTGAGCTGTGTACAGGCAAGCAGAGGAACTGACACCTGTGCAGACAGCAAGTTCAGATGAGCACTCTCATGATGTCTATTGAACTGGCACAGCCATTATCTGCAGAGGATACTTGCCAGCCACTTTCAGCAGAACCTATTCTAATAAAATCACAAAAACAGTTGGAAAACATACCTTGTAAGGTAAATTTGCAAGAGGATAGGTTATGATCTCTGGTCTGGTATGCTGGATTCACAAGCAGTGAAAGCATCAGACTGCGAGGGCACTAGAAGCTGCGTTGCAACCGCTGTGTCTAGCGTATCCTCACGTGGAGGAGAATGAAGAAGCACCAGCCTGAAGACAGACCTGATAAACCCAACCAGCCAAAAAGCCCTATCTCATACAAGTACCTGCTGTAAAATCCACGCTGACAGCAGGCTCTCAGATAGTTGCAGCCCACAAAGAGCAAGTAAGTGCTTTCTGTTTTGAAACATCAGGTCTGTTTTCTGCAGCACAAAACAAGAGCTTTTCCTCACCAGCTCAGAACTGTAATTCCTACTACTAATCTGGGAAATACAATCAACAGCAGTAGAATGTACTTTTTTCCCCCCTTGATGCTTTAATGACATTCCCATCTGCTTTTCCACATTCAAGTTGAGCTTGGAGACAGGTATTTTCTGCATCCTCACTTGTTTAAAAGGCTTACACCAGTGTTGGTTTACCAGTGGGCTTGCCACGCAGTTCGACACGTCTCTGGAGGTTTTTACATTGCACGACGTTATCCTAAGGCATATTCCCTCTGAGTAGAGACAGATCTTCAATGAAGCAAGAAGCAACTGAGTTGAATGCTGACTGCTGCTAACGTGATGGTGCTCCTCGGTGACAGAGGGGTGGAAGGGGACTGATCAGGACAAGAGTGGGTGGCTCTGACCCTTTGAAGAGGTACTGCACCAACATTGGGGTAACCCCACCCTTTTCATTTAGCCCTGAAGATGCATGATGAAACCACACACAAACCTGTAGCGCAATGACTGGGGCAATAGCTGAGGAGGGGTTCACTTGATGGATATGCCAAGCGCTCAAACAGGGCCATGGGAGAGAAGAGTTGAGGTTTTGCTGTGAGCAGAAGAGTTCACAGGTCTGCTATCTCTGTTAAAGGTCCATTTATGTTAAAGGTCCATGAGGCCCATCCCTCATGCATGCCGAGACTGTTGAGAAATGTGAGAGCACCATCTGTTGTGGCACAACCCCATGTTTTTTAAGCTTGAAGCATCCAAAACAATCTCAAAAAACAGTTTAGGGCCACAGGTACCATGTTGGTCCACAGGTACACAGCAGACACGCCACCCAATTAAAACAGGACTAACCCTAAGCCATGTGGACGTAAGCCATCCATTGCCTCTTGGCCTCAGGGCCGAGAACTGGTTCCTTTTTTGCAGTACAGCTGTAGGCTTGAAATCTCTATTCCGTGGCCATGGCAGTTTCCCACAGGCATATTTCATGCCCATATACAATTGCCTAAATCATCACTAACTCTTGCAAATAGTACTTCTCTCTGCTCTGTAAAACAGGAAATCCAACAACAAAATCTGGTAATGGCCGAGCAAATACCAACAGACAATTCTGCATGATCTGCCGCACATGGCCTCCCACAAATTCAGGAAGTGAAGGTAAGGTGAACTGCAGGACCAGCTTTAAATCCACCTGTGACAGATGCGCTTGACTCGTTGACCAAACTCGTGGTAGTTTGGTTCAGTCTCCAAAGGAAGCAAAGGCCTAGGCCGTAACTGGACAAAAACTTCTCTAGTTCCAACCTATTCTCTGAAAACCCACACAGGAACAGGGTGACATGGTGAGCACTGATGCATATGGGCTTGGAAACTGGAACACCGATCATGCGATAAACACATGAATAGCAGGTGGTTCTTCCAAGACTCATTTATCAAGGAACAAAGAAAGTTGTGGGTACAAGGAGTCTCATGCTTACCTTTTCCATCGCATGTAATTTGACTACAAGCCAACCACTTTATTCCGTAAATATGACAGCCTGAGTCAGCCTTCTTTGAGCTCGCCCCACTAAGCAGCTGGCTGCACAGCCGTGATCTCCCCTTGAGCTGGGACGCCTCTCAAGGTTACTCCTCCAGGCTGAGAGATCCATTACCAACTGCAGATCTTTGGTAAGTGACCAATATCACACATAACAGAGTGAACCTTGCAATCGAACTTTGTTAAGTCTCACTTTTACAACATCTTACTTCAATAAAACCACTTCTGCTGATACCTTTGGCGGTGGTTCTTCAAGCGGTCTAAATCGCCTGTCCGCGATACCACCCTCTTTGCACAAGGCTCCAATGCATTGAAAAGCCACGCACATGCACACCCATCCCTTGCTCCATTTCAGAGCCGCCTTCTGCATCTGCACTCAGTGTTACCTAGTGTAGCTTGTTTCTGTCGTACCAACAAACCACATGGCAAGGACTTCTGTGGCCCACCTGTCCCACACCACACAATATGGCACTGAAATGAGGCACGCTGGATTTCTCAAGGATTTCTCTGTGTGTCACAAACATGGAGAGGGATGCAATCCAACAAAAAACAGTCATCTCTCTCCTGCAGCAGCAAAACTTGCCCAGCTCACTTTGTGGCATGAACACAGCTCTGCACAGTTCTGATTAATCTCATCAGTGTTCAAGACTATCTGTCCCACTGGATCCATGAGGCTTAGGTATATTTTAATAATTCTTAGGCCCCAAACAGGCAGACTTGCATTCATATGTTTCAGAAAACCGAGTTTTGCTAACTCATTATTGTGGAAGGGCACAGAAAACATCAACTAACCATTGCTCTGTGTCAGTCATGTCTCAGCTGCAAGATGGCACAGAAGCATGAGTTCTCCCAGTGCACTGTGAACTTTGCTTGCGAATGAAAAGGGGGGGGGCGCAGAGAAAGACTAGGAGCACAGAAATTATCTAGGAAAAGTCTGATGCCTGTTCTTACAACAAACATTTCTAATTCTGTAAACTACAAAACTGACATTTAAATGTAAATTTAAAAAACTATCAGGTGAAAGGCATTTTAGTTGAATGTAATTAGCACCACAGACTTAAGTGTATTGTTCGCTGTGTAGAAGTCCCTCCCAGCATATAAATCTCCAGGTACATGATGTGTTGACAGTAGGAAAGCTTTGCCTATAAGGTTTTTTTCCTGCACTTCTGAACTCCACACTGACAGGAAATCTCTGTCTCTGGCATGCTTCCAGCTTCATAACCATAATCCCACGTGAGTTCGGTTCCAGCTTTCACATGCCTAAGAAATAAAACACTCGGTCAGTTTGTCTGAACTAAGTGAAACAGTACTGTGCTTACAATCTGTCACATGCAAACCCCAAAATCGTAGGAGGCAGGGAGCATCACACAGGCAGCTTGTTGGGAGAGAACCAAGAGATACAAGGAGTCTCTGGCACATGCGTGCTGCTTTGCCTACCAGAGCTATGGAGAGTGCAAATACCCACACCTAGGAGAATAGAATTTATCAAACAGTGCGATAGGATCACAGTCTAAACAACCTGCTCTTCAAGGCAAATTCTGGGAAACAAAAATCAAAAAAAAAAAAAAGGAAAAAACACATAAGTTAATCCACCTAAACAAGAACACAGAGAGTTTTGTTATTTTTACTATGTACAGTGCATCACAGGTTTGAACATATCTCTAGATACACTGGTGACAAAGACTATCATCTTTGATCTGACAAGCTACGTTTTAATGTAATTGCACTATATATATGCAGAAAGCCTAGGGGTCAGAATTAAACACATGCTCTTCAGGAACCAGCCACTCTGACAGTACGCAAAAGAGAAGAAATTTCTAAGCTAGGAATTTCATTGTCCAAAATGAATGCCAAATTAAATACCTGAGACTAAGATGCTGAGGGACAACTGAGGGAAAATGCAATAAAATATGAGTATTACAAAGAAGAGAGTAATTCGCTGGTATTTCTCCCTGAATACAATATAAGGGACATCCAGTGAATTACCAGGCAGCAGGCTGAGAACAAACAACAAGGACTTTTCAAACAGCACATAATTGCAACCTGGGACTTGCTGCCTTAGGATGTTCTGGAGGCCAGAAATGTAAAACAAATAAAAAGGTGACTGGGTAAGTTCACGGAAGATACACAATTAAGCTCCATGATCCAGATGTAGTCCTTAATGTAGAAAAGTTGTAAAAGGGTGATTGCCAGAAAGCAGGAGGGCCAGCCAGGCAAACATTCCTTCTTCTTCCTGTCTTCTGCTAACCACTATTACCTCTCTCCACTAGCCTCAGTCCTCACTACACACTTCTTTACCGAGTACCTGAGCAACAAAGACTCTAGCTAAAACAAAATCTTTTTTCTGACATATCTCAAAATATTGTCTTCACAGTTCTTGGAAGCCCTCCTCACGGTGCAATCCACAGCATCTGTATCAGTATGGACCAAGGCTGCAAGGCTCCACAGAGGATCAGTGTTCCCTGGGGTCAGTTTGTCTGGAATGAATCCTCTCCTCTCTATTACAAGTTCTCACCTAGTACTCCCGCTGTCATGTGCATCAGTTAGGTTCATGCATACAATTAACCTTTCCCCTCCTGGGTTTAGCTGCCGCCTTCTTGTGTCTGGCACCAGCTCTCTGTACCTCCCTTTCTGTCACCCACTAAGGGAAGACCTGCATCTTTCGCTTTTAGAGGAAGTTTTCACCTCTGAGTATCCTAGTGCCACCTCCCCAGACATGTTAGGCTACACAGAGTCCTGCTTCTCTCGGTAGCTATGAGGAGGCGGCCTGGAGCCAGCTTGTTTGGTCCACAAAGTGTCTCAGCCTTAAGACCCTGTAGGGTCCAATCCTGCCCTATGGGACCCAGATCTGCTGGCCATTCCTTGAGACACCACACTGGGATCAGTGAATCTTGGCTTTCAAAATGACCATGCTAAGTTAAACCTATTTTTCCACTGAAGATTATCACTGAAATATTTGCATCAAAATTAAGCTTCCCCACTTTACATTTCATTGCAAAACTGAAGAAAAACTCATTACTGATAATCAACACCTGTATTTCTTCAGTCTTCAGTGCACAATAAGAAGTCACCAATAAGAAGGTAGTTTTATGGTTTCATGATCTAAGCATCTGCCCCCACTTAGCATAATTATTTCCATAACTAAGCACTGCTTTTTCCCCTAGTACCTTGAATGAACAACATTAAACTTCCAAAAATTCACCTGTTTGTGAAGAATGCCACCCATGGGAAACTTCTGTTGTGAGTCTCTACAAACACGCTCTGCGCAAAAAGATTTGGGCAGCAGCTGTGCTGTAAAACAGAGTATTTGAATTAGAAACAGTGAAACACCTCGTCACCCGCTGAAGAACCTATTTTGTGTCAGATATCTATCACTAGTAAAGGTAGTTTCTTCCTTCCCTTCTCCAGCCCACACACAATCTCTATTACTCAATGCCATTGCCACTTATTTTTGCAGTAACTATGTCTCTTTAAGTGTTATTTCCATCATATTATGAAAGTACTTTTGCTTAGGAAAACCAATTTCTTTTATCAAGCTGTCCTCCAGAAATTTATGGTAAGAATTCATCTTTGAATCAGGATGCATCACAAATAATCAATATGTGACAGATGTATCTCGCTGTCAGCCAGGGGAGCAGTGCTAGGGAGCAAGCAATAGATTAAATGATTGTGTATGTTGGCAAAGAGATACAAGATGTGAAAGGTCATCCAGGTGCACGTAGGAACACATGTATGGTTACGGATGCAGAAGAAAGGTTTCAGCAAGATGCGCTACTAATCTTAACACCATATTACCTCTGCAATGAAGAACAGCTTAAACATATGCAAGGATTTTGCTGTAAGACACATATTCATGCCAATGAAGAGAAATAAGTTACTTGCAGAGTACATGCAGATGTGTTTATGAAACATTCACCTTAGTTGCAGGTACTGGGTAATTCATTACTATTTCTTGGCATGTCAAAATTGAGAGGCTTATTTAGCAGATATGTACACAGTATGACAGACCACTTTCTGAACCTATGATTGAAAGTAGAGAAATTTCCTACAATATCACAACACTTATCCTAAATCAGCACAAGCTAGAATTTACAATGGTTGGGGAACAAAAACAAGCCTGGGAGAAGGGGCTTGTGGTTCAACAAAATGTGCCATTTGCTCTCTGGACCCTCAAAAAAGGCTGTTCAAAAATTCAGGAGAAAGATGTCACTCATTACTGGGCAATATCTAAATCAGGAACCTAGTGGTGCCAAAAATCACAGCTAGTATGTAGCATGCATCATCTTATGGAGGCACTAACAGCCGGTGTGACCCAACCTGTTCTCTCACTTCAGCATGCAGAGAGCACCACATAGTCTCCCTTGTCATGCACCTACCACATATATGGTTTATGTGGAAAAGCTTTCTAGTTTATGCAAATACATCATTTATTTATTTATTTAAGCTAAGGCAACTGAGAGAACACATGCAACTTTTTACTTACGTTAAGAAAACGACCCACGTTTCCTTCTTTTGTGGCATCCAGTACATAAATACTTTCTTCATTAGCATTCTTCAGAAGTGTCCTGTCACCATCAGCCTCCTCACAAAATGTGTCTTGTTTTGACCGCCTGTGATTTTCCTCTTTGCAGTCAGCTTTTAGTGGTACATTTTTGGATGGCCTCACAACACATGTGTCATCCAGCACACCTGACTTGCCACAATCAACACCCTGCAGAGACAGACTCTTTCTTTTGCATTCTGCACTGTCCACGTCAGCAGACTCAGTCTGTCCAATTTCCATAGAATGTTCTTCCTTCTGCTGCTGAGTGGATTCTGTCAATGGACATGTACATTATTTTTCAACCCCAGTTTAAAGCCAAAGACTTTCCCCTGTTTGGCCCTGAGCTCTTATCCACCCACCCTTCTTTGTCCTCCAAAATGTATGCAGCTTCCCTGCTATTTACAAGTCCGTAACTCAACTACTCTTTTCCATGCCCCTCATCAATCCTCCCGCAAATGCCTGTTTCCTGCTGCGGTGCCTAAAGCACTTGCTCAAGTCTTCTGTGAGTGACTTAGTCTCTCCCTTCTTCTCAAATCCCACTGCAAATTGATTTCTTCCACATAGCATTTTATCACCATTCTCCACCTTAATTCTTGAGAGAGTCACAAACTGTAATTAAGACAGAAACAAGATGCATATGCCAATAGCATCAGTTTCACACTGCCTCTTCAGCTTGAGGCCCCCCTACCCCCGCATTATATCCTGTTCAATTTTTGTTGACTGGAACATGTATTGGGTGTGACACAATAAGATTTGCAAGACTGACTTTCCCACAATTGCACTGTATTTGAGAAGCTGCTGTCAGGACTGTTCAACATGTCCCAAGATCAACTTTGCAGGCAAAAGATTGCCCTGTACCAGTTAATGCACTGTAATATGCAAGGCAGCAGTAATTTCTGTACCACTGAGCTCTTTTAAGACAGCCTAAGCATTATGTGGACAACATCATTCTACTCTGAGAATAGGCCTGCCCGCATCTGAAAACCACTTTCTACATTTTAAGTCTATCACCTGATGGGACACAAGTGTACTAAGAACGTAGTATTTATAGCTTTGCAAACCTACTTTCTTTTCTTTTCTTTGCTCCACTGGTTGGTTTTGTTTTGCTTGACTGATGAATCTGAGAACTATTATCTTCATCTGAGCTGGCACTGTGCACCAGCGTATCAATTGCCTTTAAACAGAATAAAAGATAATGAAAAGGCTGTGATGTGTTGTTGCTGTATGCAACTCTTGGTCAACACAGGATAGCAAGTGGTTTTTAGGACCCTAGGGTTAAAGTTTCAAACCTACTGTAACGCACGGCTATGGCTGAGTTTCAAAAGTCCATGCATTTACTGCAATGCAACATTTATCTTAATTTTAAATTATCCTTCAGAATAAATAACCTGGAAGGAGCTCCCCACTCAACAAAACATTTAAGTAAGTGCTTAAGTCCCAACAATTTCACCAGAATTCAAACATGTTTGTGTAAGTTGCTGAACCAAAGCCCAAACATGCTTTTTACACTGTGTCAATAAAATGAACAGAAGTCGCAAGATTTCTCCTCTCCCACCACAAAAAGGTGATTAGTTATGGGAGCTCCAAAATGCACAGCACTGCCAAATGTTAGCATGAAAATGCCACGAGCATTTCTTAAGTGCAATGAAACCAATGAAACCTACAGAGTAAGTTTACCACAGTTTTCCTCCTTTGCACGTATTTGCAGGCAGCACTTCACACCCAAGTCAGATCAAATTCCCCCAAGTGTGCCACTGCATGAAAAAACTGCGTCCAACTCCTGAGATTTTCTTCTCTCCCTGCTATGTCATTCTTTGGGGAGACATCACAAAAATATTATCACTCTGACCCCCTAACTCTGCAGTTAGTTACAACAGGGGGTGGATTGGGAGAATGGTTTCTTAAGACTCTCAAGGCTGGAGTGTAAGTGAAGGGTGGAGAAGGGAAGGCTGTGAGAGTAGTTAGTGCTGCTCTCAGGGAACATGCTGAAGGACTGATAATGGAGAAGGGATGGGGTATAGCTTCCAGCACGCCAGCTTAGCTCATAGTGTGACACAATCTCATGAAGAATGTTCATTAGAACTACTTAAATGTGTAAGATGAAAAGGTCAAAATTAACATACATACTCAGCACAGTGAAAAATGAATCTATTAAAGCCACTTATTATTATTACCGTTTTTAGCTGGTGATTATGAAAAACAGCTGTTCTAGTTCCAGGCTTTCTCGCTGTTGCAATACTTAAATTCCTTGGATGAATCCTGTACAGAAAGGTCAAAAGGAAATTATAAAAGACAAAAAGACCCATAGGTGACTCTCACAACACACACTTCTCTTAAGAGTCTCTAGTTCATAAAGAACAGACTACACCAGAGCCTGCAGTCTGGCCTTGCCCCAAGTTCTGTGACTATTTTGCCTTTAAGAATTGAGGACCTAGGTTAGGTTCTCAATAGTATTTGTAAAAAAACAGTTGGTCATACTTTTTTGAGAGATCAGCAGCTGCTTTTACATCCTTTCCCAGTTCTCCTGCCGAGAACCAAATTCTCTGTTGTTTTACTACTATTGGATCATCTCAAAATAGAGCAACTACAGACAGAGTTTTGCCTTTTTCCTGCTACCACTTTCAACAGTTTTGACAGTGCAGCTTTCAAACAGGAAAGCAAAGATGTTGGGGGGACAACGGATAGAGAGGGAGACAGAGGGCGACAGAGTCAATATATAGTAGATATAGAAAATACTCTCCCACAAAGGAACCTCACTGCTTCGTGTCAGGAGAAGGTTGAGGAAGGATGGGAAGCAGTACCTGGCATATACATTTAAAACGTATAAAATCACATTCATTTGGATTACGCTCAGCGTGCAGTAGAAAACACCAGTTTCAAAACTAATCGTAGCATCTATACAATATCTAGCAATAAGTAACAGATCTTATTCAAGAAAACTTCAACCTAAAACATTTATATGTGTTTTCTTGCCACAAAAAATGTCATGGTACTTCTTTGGGCTACTGATAATGGCAAAAAAAGCTACTCTTTAGGGCTTTCTTAAGATTTAAACCCTTTTGTAAATTGAAAAGGTGCAGTAGCCACAAGAACTTGTGACATTATTACACGATTACATTGTTTGTCCTTTTAAAGGCAATCTGTTTGGGTGAATGACTTGTCAAGCTTAGCACACTGATGTCCTCTCAAAAGTTTCTCAAATCAGCTGAATTGTCAAGAAATTCTTAAGAGGCAGAATAACAAAATCTTTTTGTCTGTCATATTTTTTACACAGCCCACATACGAAAAATTTTTATTCTCAGGAAAGGAAATTCATGAGATTTAAGGTAGCAGTGCAGTAAACGCAACTTTAAAACTGTGCTTCCCTGCAATTTTTAGTAACATCGCTTAGTTGAAGTAAAATCTAGCTGATTGCTGATAATTATGTAATTTACAAAATTAATAATTCGTTAGGTTTCCAAGATACTGAAATGCAAGTGAGAATATATTGGCAGGTATTTTTAAAAGTTTCCATTTGTGATTTCATGGTGCTTCTCAAAGATCCACAATAATCTTCTACTACGAAATGAGCAAGAATTCGCAACCATTTATGAGTAGTACAAAGAAAGTGTTTACAAAGTAGTGTGGCACAGCACAGAAAAAAGTTTAAGAAAACAAGCTCCCGACTTTCTTCTGAAAAGACTACAGCATGCTATTGACAAAGCCATATGGTTATTTTGCAGTGATTTTATTTTACGAATCCTGATAGGCTATGAGACCCTGACTGTAAAATGAAAACAGGACCAGAACTTTTGCATAATTCACTGCAAAAGTGAGGTGTTGTCAGACTCCTAAGGGGAAAGGTTGACTCCTAGCAGAAAAGGTTTAGAGACTGGGAGCAAAGGACAGGACAGTTAGTGGCTAATTTGTTATCAAACCCTTCAGTGTCATCAAGTATCTTTAAATCATTTATCTCAAGTATCTTTTATTAATTCTTTCAAATTAGCATAATGATTAATGCCCTGAACAGATCAAGTACACCCAGCAAATGAATTGGATTTCTAGAAAATGCCAAGTGATTGGCAATTTTAAAAAAGTGCCAATTTTACAGTAAGTAAAATTAATATAGAGGAAAAACTCTGTCCCACTAGGAAGAAATAATCAGGAATTAACAAAAAAGTTGAGAAAGAAAAAAAACACCCTCAGCTGAGGACATCCAGTTCTACTCCAAGTTTTACAGAGGACTTTCTAGAATAGCAGAATATTAGTTTTGTTATGCTTAGGTTTGCTTTGGTAAACTTACAGGGTTGATTTATTTTCATTATCCACAGTCTGAGACAAAGATTCCTGCTTCTCAAGAATGTAATTTTTGCCAGTCTGCACTAGTTCAATCACAGAGTCTGAACAAGCAGTGTCAAGTTTTCTTTTTTTGGAAAAAAAGCCATGGCCTCTGTCATTCACAGCACTCTTCTCTTTAAGCTCTTGACCAGCATCTCCCAATACTTGAACTTCAGCTCTGCTCATTAATCTGCCTGGAAGAAAATGAAAAGATTTTTTTTTTTAAATTGTTTGTTTGCTAAGATGGGTCACACTCACTATCGCAGCTCAAACTTACATTTAAAAAAATACAAGAACATTATTTGGGAAAGCAAAATATGAATGCATTTATACTGAAGGAAAACTAGCCCTGGCACAGGATGCACAAACCTGTGAGGGAAAAATCAACAGTCTGAGATAGGCTTTGCTCCAGAATGTTTTGACTGTTTGTCTGGCACCATTGCACTGCAGAGTTCTTCAAGGTTCTTCTGTCTGTTTGATCATCTTGCAAGTTAAGATTATATTGACTCACTTCTCTTCCAATCCCGTATTTCCCTGTTGGTTCTCAAAAAAATTCCAGGGCACAGGCCACAGGAGAGGGAGAATTATGCTATTCCACAGGTCACCTTCTGTTACCTGAGTAAGTACAAACAAAGGTCCCCTTGTCGATATCATCTAGGCAGCGGACGCCCCAGCCTTTCTTCTCTGTGTTGAACACTTGCAACCTGACTTGAATGCCATGCTGTACAACTCTGTTCTGACACATCATCTTGTCACACCTGCACAACACACTACACTCATAAATTCTGTCAAGAGGAAGCAAAACAAAACACAATATAAAAGAATGCATTACCAAAACAAAGTTGCTATTATTCATTTCCCTCCTGAGCATTAATAAGGCAGTTGACTGAAAAGGTGAAGACTCTGGCTAAAACTGATTGTGCAGCAGTGCTCTGAAGCTCATGACTTGATTGCTGATTCATCAATGTTAGGAATCTGTCAGCCACATTTTGGTATAAGTAGACAAAAAATAAATGCTACCTTTTTATTTTATAGAAGTAAATCACACAGAAGTAGAAATCCCTACGAAGCACTTCATTCTATGCTGGAACAGATTTTAGCAAAGACAACCTGTCTGTCCAGACCTCACTGTAGCTGTCATGAGTTTTAGGATTTAACGAAATATTTCCAAAAGAATTCACAATTGTGCTTTTTTTTCATTTGTTTCTGGGTTCACTGGCAGCTTTAATTCTGCACGCCAACCATGAACTAACATCACACAGCAAGAAAGGACTGAAAGGGTCTCCTTAACCCTGGTGGTTCGGTCCTTTGCTACTGCAGAAAGCTACCTTGCACAATTCCTCTCCTAAACACCTGAGGTTACTGGCACCTTCCCCAGGCCACATATTAATCCATGGGAGCTGAGTAAGAGAAAGAGCGAACACTTGCAGCACTGGGACGGCTTTGGAGACTCTTGGAAGAGTCACGCATAACAAAGTCTAGCAACAGCAGCTGGCTGATATTTCTTTAGGACTCTGGTCCTACAGAGCAAATGGATGGACAAGACACAGGGCAAAAACCAAGGGTGGCTACTGCTTCCCACTTCTTTGGCTGATACACGCTGTAGTGGTCTTGTGATAGACCTCCTTCCCTTGTGGCAGGTTTGCTTTCCCTCTCCCTTCTTCCCCTGGCATGCCTGAATGTACGAGTACATGGGCCAGATATGGCCTGAGCTCCTGGACCAGCTAATACTATGTTACTCTTCACACTCTTCTTGGACCTTGAACTAAGCTGTGAAAATTGTAATATCTGCAGTATGAAAGTGTTTTTCCCTCTCCTACTACTCGAGTCACATTAATTATTATTTATCATCCTGATCTGTCAGTAAAATTGTGACAAAAATGGAAGGTTTCAGTAATCCAGAAACTGCAGTTGTTTTAGTTCTGTAGCACTTACACTACAGAAGTAAAACAAGAGCATACAAATACAATAACAGTTAATAGTTTTGTCTTTCTTACCCACTAGGAACAGGTCCCTCCAGTCTTTTGTAACTGTATCCACGGGATGTTTTATTACTTGGAGACAGAGAAATTTTACTACAGCCTCTTGCAGTTAGCTGTAGGCATGCACATTTTGACCTAGAAGATAACAGTAAAACATCTCAGAATGTATTAGGGCAGCATAAATCAAACATAAATCTAGATAATTTAAAAGGTACTTGACTATACACACAGACACACACACTTTTTTACATACCTATATTTTTCCCTCCTCTTTTACTCCACAAGGCCATTTCAGACACCCTACCCTTCCCTTTGTCTCTTGCCTAGTTATGCATGCTTTACAATAATCATGTTCTCTTCACCGCAACCCCATTCTTCCGCCAAGCTCTGTGAAAGGCACATGCAAACAGCTGAAGTATGACAGAAATTTATTCTAAACAGGAAACTGTCAAATGGATTCAATGAATGAATGAATGAAAATCACCTGTTCTGGCACAGCATCCCGGCCTGTTAGCCACTACTTCATTACCTTCCTCCCACCCTAGCCCCCAGGAAGTGAAGAATTTCACACTGTGGATTGGAGAACTCAAGCAATAACGCTGGTCTTCACCATCTTACGTCATGACAATTCCAAAGACCCACAGCATTTGTGCAAACAGCACTGGACCAAATCCTGAACCCCAAAACTGCACATCAAAAGCATCTCAACTCTTGGGGGAGTTCAGTGCAAAGAAGCAGCATGCTATGTGCTTCTGTTCTCCACCGCTCAGCTGAAACCAAATAACTCCCAATTACTGAAGCTTCATTATACCAGCCTTTTGTTGGGTCATGGGCAATTATACTGCACACCAGCACATGCAACTGCCCTAGCTATCAATAATACAAAATGTATTCAAAACCAAGTAAAACCTACAAGCAGAGATCAGGTCAAAGACAAACACCCTTCAAGAAAGCAGACAAAATTATCACCAAACTCACATATGTTAACTGTGGCAGGTTCCCTCACAGTAGTACGTAGCCCAGAGTTACTGGGCTTTAGAAAATGACAGCAATAAGCAACACCACTTGAACTGCTCAGAACATAAACGTGTTCTGTGACCACAGAGTTTCATAGTTTCTGCTTAGACAAGGGGAAGGATGGGATGTAGAGGTTGTGAACAGGGATGTTTCTTCCTCTGCCCTCAGTAACCTTCTAAGTCCCACATGGTCTGATCTCTCCAGGCTATCCCACCCCATCTCCAAGATACCATCCCACAGCAGGAGCTGCAGCAGAAGTTGTCGTGCAGGATCCTTCCCTGCCTGCCAGGAAAATGAGCCTTCCTCTGCTAGCACAAGAGTCTCCCTTCCCCATTCTTTTCCCAAAGCTGAGAGATCTGCTTGCCAGCTCCACTTGGAGGAGAATCACTGCCAATTTGGGAAGAGAGGGAAAGGAACACAATAATCCACCTGTTGATCACTTCCTTCCCTACAACAGAGACTGGACGCGTAGGAGCACCCAAGTTCTGGAGAAGACAAAGACACAGTGGTGACACAGAGCATGAGACAAGACAACTACCACAGATATTCCAGCAGTGTTGGTCCTTCATTATTTGGCACCGTTCGGTACTGCACGCCTTTACACTTAACACCACCATCCTACTATTGAGGCATCACGCGTCACTTGTCTGGGATTAGATTTTTCTACCTACCTATCAATGCAGCCATCTGTGCAGTCACATGAATCAACAAATATGCTGGAGAAATTGTTGAGATAATACCCACGTGGCCACGATACCCTCCGATATTTGAAATACGGTAATCTTGCACGGTCAAGATCATTACAGAAGGAAACAGGCACAGACTCAGCTCCATTGCTAATATCAAAATCAAACACAAGGGGTTCAGGATTTACGGTGTTCCTGCCCAACAGTACATATGTGTTGAAAGAGAAGTGATCAACAAATAAGAAATTGCACTCTGTTTCAAAGAGGTAATTTTGCACATCTTGGAAGCTTCTCAGACTTCGGCCACAAGGAGCTTTATAATTCACATCCAGTGATTTTGAAAGGCAGTCTGCTTTCGCATGGCGTCTTTGAAAGTGAAACAGGATTGGTATCTTAAGAGGATTTTCACCCTTGTAGGAGCCCACTGCTCTGTTTGCAAGACATGCACTAGAGCACTTGTGGTTCTGATACTGCAGGTTTAAAGGTAAATCTTGAATTTTACTAAATGCTTCTTTACTCCCTGAACCTGTTTTTTCCAACTCCTCCTTTTTGCTATTTGGAATAAAAAAGAAAAAAAAGAAAAAAGAACAGCATCTTAGACAACCAGTAAAACGCTCAGTTTTTTAGTGGTTCAATATTATTAGCACAGGAAAGAAACAACCCACTGCTAGTTCAAGGGTTTCACTGAATCACTGTTTGCATTGTGTTACTGTCCTAACATCATATGAAGACATGTTCAGTGGCATTCAAAAAAAAAAAGGCAACAGCTTCTTCCCAGAAAGAACTTACATACTAAAACACAGAAAGAACATTAAAAAAAAAAAAACAGAAAGAAACGATATCTTTACCCTCATCTTCCAAATCAGTATCTGAGGCTAAATACAGAGAGACTAAGTCATGTGTCTGACAATCTGCACAGTCTGTGAGAGCCTGAGAACTCAAAAATTATTAAGTCCTAACCCTGATAATCCTGGTAATAGTCATGGATCTTTATTCACAGCCAAATGCCCTGTTTTGTTCTGCAGTGTTCTCACGTGGTAAATCAGACAAGTCTACTCAAAACCTCAGATTTTGCATGTGGGTCAAGTTAAAAATATTTTCACTTTGAAAACTGTCAGGATTCAAAACTGGGTTTAAAACTTTGAATTTAGAAATACAAGAGAGAGATTAAAACCTCTCTCAAATGCACTAAAGAATATGTCAAATAAGGAACTGTAATAAACTATTACACACACTGACCTTTGAGAACCTTCTACAGAGTTTGCAGTGATCTCATCTGTAAGAAGATGCTGCAATTTGGGTTTGGTTTCCTGTAAGCCATCTCCGTCAAACACATCACTTACTGAAAAAAATTGAATGCCAGCAAAAACTTCAGCAATCCACATTTCAATTTATAATCGAACTTACTTCAGTTACTAAAGAGCCAATTGCCAAAATACATTAAAAACAATGCATTGCTATGAACTACAGCTAACAAAGAGCATGCTAGCAAGTGCCCTACTGAAAAAAGAAGCTGCTTTTTGTAACTTATACAAAAGTCATGTGTTTGTATATAGGTATGCAAGTGAGTGACTAGCTGACACACAACACACACTCTCACACTTTCTCTCCTGCTCCTCCTCTCCCTCCCTCTCTCTCCTTCCCTTTCCCCAAAGGGGAAAAACTTAGGTGTGCATTGACAAACTTGAGGCAGAAATGCCCTTTTCCATAGACCATCAGGTGATTTGCACATTAAAATCTCGCATGTAGCTTTCAAAGTGCATCGAGACAACACACATACGAAACACACATTCAGCTTTCTCTTCATTATTTGAGGTAAAAGGATGCCGGGGTATTACAGCTGGTGGAGCCATGCACAAGATGACTCTGCTTGCGGCCAGCTCAGGTTCATCAGGGCTTACTAGTTCAAACTCTCTTCACTTGGTACAAGCCATATACACATACACATAAACCACAAACGTACAAACCCAGGTGACAGTCCACAGTCCAGTACCCGAGGACACTAATAATTACAGTTTCTCCCTTGTAACGCTAACAGGCTTCTCAGATCTATTTTATTGATTTCAACAAAAGGAAATAAGCTCCTGGTGAGTAAAACAAGACAAATTAAATCCACATACCAAATAAATAGAGTCGAGATGCACATACCATTTGTCAAGGTTAAGAGATCACCTAGATTAGCTTCATTCACCAGTGCCCAAGCCTGCCAGCATTCTATGCAAAAACCAAACCAAAACAGATATGAAGTGTAATTTAAGTAACAATAATAGGGGCAATGATAATAGGGACTACTAAAAGGGAAAACAAAGTGTAAGTCCTCCAGAGACACTTGTTTCCTCAGTATGCTAATCTAGAGCATTGCAAGACTCATACTATTAGAAACCTTTTGCACCACAGTCCTTAATAGACACATCTACAAATTAAAATAAAATTACAGCTCATGTTAGTAGTTGTGAATCAGCACCAAAACCTTCTGGATTTTGGAAAGCTGCTGGAATGTTTCCAAACATACACAAACCAGTAGCCTCCAGTGGCAGTAATATATGTAAACACAATTTAGTGTAAGTTTCTCCTTTATTTTGTCATCAGACTAGTCATTTTCTGGTTAATCTTGGCACACCAAATTAATGCTACTCCTAAATTGGTGGAAATGGCCTTCAGATAGTAAGAACACAAAGAAGAGACAGTACTGTCTCAACCTCTTACCCCACGCAATAAATATTACACGGTGACAGCCAAATGTCAGCAAAATCCATGTTAATATTTTAGTTTGCAATCTTTACAGAACAAAACATAGAAAAATTCAAATTTAACTATGTCACAGATTCACTGTGTCAACTGGGGATTCAAGATCAACTTTTACCTATGCACTGCTGTAATATTTTGTCATAAAAATCAAGATGTGGGAGTTCAAGTACACAAAAAATTGCGCTACTAATTTAGAGCAAGCAGTACAATGCAGAGTGTGTGGCTATACCAGTTTAAAAGCATCTTACACTACTGTACCTTTTCTTGCACAAAAAAAGCAATAAGATCCATAGATTACATTTACATGGGTGACTTAATAAAAAAAAAGTAATTTTTCTGAATTAAATAAACCAGTAAAAAGAAACCTGTGTACTGCTCCAGGCTTGTCAGACTTCTGATTTTGATGTAGATAAAGGAAACTTATTTCCATGAAAATCAGGAACAATCTTAAATGCATTGCTGTCACATTTTTCTACTAATGTTTCAAGTTATAATGGTGCCTCCAACATGAAATAATATTTACATAATTATAATCCCACCTCAAAACCATTCTGTTCACTGAGATCAGCTTGAAAGGCTAAAAATTCTGACGATAAAGACAACACAAGGCACTGCAGATATTTCACTATTTCTCAAGAATAAACATTTCAGTTCCATGTGCTTAAGAGCCGCACATTGTTTGAAAAAGTATACAGGCAAAACGAGAAAATTGCAAAATGCACCTGAAATGATTAGTCTTTTTTTGAAAAGCAGATATATTTTTTCAAGTGCTTAAAAACGCCAACTACTAAGTAATTTAAATTCAGAGATATCTGAATTGTGGCAGATATCACACAGCCCTACACAAAGCAGGCCACAGCTCCTCCGCAGTCCAGCTTAACCATTACTAAGATTTCAAACCTTGGTTTGTGGCAGTTCCATTCTTGATCTTTTGCTTTAGCAACAGCAGCACATTTTGCACCTGCTCAAATATGACGTCCACTCTTCTACCCCCCAATTGTGTCCAAAACGTCTTCAAATCACCTGAAATGCAAATTTCCATTTACAAGTCTGTACAGCTCCCAAGAGGACTAAAAACACAAGTAGCTCCTAGTGGGCTTTTCAAAGGCTCCCACTCATTTCACTGGGAGGCATTTCTGAAAAACCAGCCAGGACAGCAGTCTTCTTTTGCAGGCTTTAACCTTCAGAAGTCTATTCCTAAACCTAATCATGAAAGTGAAACAGAAGTCAAGTGATGAACTGGAGTGGCTTCTAATGGTCCATGATGCTCCCTTCAAGTAACTTTTCTAGCATGTGTACAAAGGGTGCTGTGGAAGCCTTTCTCCAAACACTAGCAAATCAATCACCACTGAAACTCATAGAAGTGACACAGGAGAGTACTTTCAACTGAATGAATTCAACTTATTATTTAAAAAAAGATATTTGGAAAATTTTTATAGCTGTAACCTCCTTTAGCTACACAAGCTCACTACCCTGTCCCATCAATATCTTCGGTATGTTTTCTAGGGAAAAAATGTTCAAAATATTTTCAGATAAAAGCAGTTTGATAAACTTTGTTCACCAAGTGGTATCAGTTGCAATAATTAATACATCCCTTATATTGTGCCTCCTTCCTCCACCTTTCTATTTATAAAGAACATTTCATTTAAAGAAATGTTTTTTAAACTACTGGTTCAGAACCTCTTCTCTTCCGAGTGTATGTATCTAAAGATCCAGATGAAGTCAAGTGCCCGCAACCCATGTGGCGGCAGTCTGTACGGAGTGCACCATTGTCGTATGCCAACTCATTGGCAGTAATGACCTGGAAAGACGAAGAGGGACAAACAGTGGATGAATTGGCTGGGCAACTCCCACAAAACGCAGAAAAACCCCTCTTTTGCCTCCAGGCGGAGAAACTGGTCCAGCAACTCATAGAGGATACATCCTACTCCCCACCTGTATGGACCAGTATCTTAGCCATTAGGAGTAAGCGTTCCTCTGCTCAAGAGAGAGGATATAGTGGGTACACACCATGGGCCACCCTGTGGTTTTACCTGCGGTTTTACCTGCGTGACCACAGAGAAGACATGAGGAAGTGGCATGGAAAATCTACCTCGATCCTAGAGGCATGGGTACTTGAGTTGCAAGGAAAAACAATCACAAAAGGGGGTTCTCCCAGGAAAACTGCTGCTCCAGTCTCCAGTGGGCAGTTCCCCAGACAGAGCAGAAGGGCTGATCTTACTCCTGATCTTAATGAAGGGACCCCTGACTCATATCTACAAGAAATGAGTAACTAATACTATGACCAGGACTAGAGGGGCCCTGCCTCCAGCCAGGTGGAGAAAAGGGACAACCGGGTTTTTCTGGACTGTGTGGATTCGATGGCCTGGCACATCAGACCCACAGGAGTATAAGGCTATAGTGAATACTGGCGCACAGTGTACCCTGATGCCATCAAGCTATAAGGAGGCAGAACCCATCTGTATTTCTAGAGTGACAGGGGGATCCCAAGAGTTAACTGTATTGGAGGCCGAAGTGAGCCTAATCAGGAATGAGTGGCAGAAGCACCCCACTGTGACTGGCCCAGAGGCTCCGTGCATCCTTGGCATAGACTACCTCAGGAGAGGGTATTTCAAGGACCCAAAAGGGTATCAGTTGGCTTTCGGTATAGCTGCTTTGGAGACAGAGGAAATTAAACAGTTGTCCATCTTGCCTGGTCTCTCGGAGGACTCTTCTGTTGTGGGGTTGCTGAGGGTTGAAGAACAACAGGTACCACCCGCTACCACAACAGTGCACCGGCGGGAATATCGCACCAACCGAGACTCCCTGCTTCCCATCCATGAGCTGATTCGTTGACTGGAGAGCCAAGGAGTGATCAGCAAGACTTGCTCACCCTTTAACAGTCCCATATGGCCAGTGCAAAAGTCCAATGGAGAGTGGAGACTAACAGTGGACTATCGTGGCTTGAACGAAG